>NC_045441.1:80960603-81050337 GCF_002776525.5 Piliocolobus tephrosceles | reverse complement strand
TTTCCTTTCCTTTCCTTTCCTTTCCTTTCCTTTCCTTTCCTTTCCTTCCTTTCTTGCTCTTCCTTTCTTCCTTTCTTTTTTCTCTTTGTTTTCCTTCTTTCTCTCCCTCTCTCTATCTTTCTCTGTCACCTTTCATTTTTTCCCTTCATTTCTTTCTTTCAAAATGAAGTACAGTTTCCGTGCTTAAGCCCATTGAAAAAATCTCTGAGACTTAGCACACAACTGCGACAACACTGAATCAGATTGAACTTTAAACAGACTTACAAATTTAAAAAGAGAAAAGCAGTGAATCCCTCTCTCTCCTCTTTTTCCTGTTTTGCTCTTTAGGAAGGGATGAAAGGCAAAAGTGAGCAACGGTGACATGAGTGAGAAGGATTTGGGCTGGGCAGCCTCCTCACATGCTCAAGTAAGATCCTTTTAGAACCGAGGATCATGGAGAGAGACAATCTCTTTAATATAAATAAATAGCAAGAGAACAAAGACTAAATAAGAAAACAAACTGACTTCCCTAAAAGTGCATTTTATATGACTTCCTTTGGAAAGTTGAAATAAATGTAACAAGTGCTTTTTCTGCCCTTGACATTGTATGAGGGGATCTGTGTGACATACACTGTCCTGAAGCCAGAACCTTATGTTGAACTCTTTTGTTTAATCCTGAGTTCTGTTGTGTCTGTTTGAGAAAAGATGTGAAGTGGTCATGGGCTTCCTTTACTTTGACCTTACGTTAGTGAGTCCTTTGTTAATCATTCATTGCACTAACATCAGTTTTGTTGGTGGTAGACTTGACTCAGTACCGGCAGCTCTCTCTAACTCAGGAAGCAATATAGAACAGAGATATCTTTGGCTACTGCCAGCAGCCTGGGCTTTCAGATAGCACAGTCTGAAAAGCTATGCTACTTACCAGCTCTGTGACCTGGGCTGAGCCTTAACCTTTCTCAGCCTCAGTTCTTCCATCTGTAAATCAGGAATGGGAATGGTTCCTCTCTTGTCAGCTTGTTGTGAAGATCTAAATACGAGGATGAAGTGTTTAGCACAATACTTGCTTGCTCCATAACAAGTACTCAGTGACTGTTATGCATTCCAAATTTCATGAAGTCTGTGATAAAAGACAGACTTAATTGAGATCTTTTATGATAACCATTTTTTGGTGTTTTTTTTTTCCATTTCTTTTTTTTTTGAGACGGAGTCTCGCCCTATTGCCCAGGCTGGAGTGCAGTGGCTGGATCTCAGCTCACTGCAAGCTCCGCCTCCCGGGTTTACGCCATTCTCCTGCCTCAGCCTCCCAAGTAGCTGGGACTACAGGCGCCCGCTACCTTGCCCGGCTAGATGTTTTGTATGTTTTAGTAGAGACGGGGTTTCACCATGTTAGCCAGGATGGTCTTGATCTCCTGACCTCATGATCCGCCTGTCTCGGCCTCCCAAAGTGCTGGGATTACAGGCTTGAGCCACTGTGCCCGGCCTTTTATCCATTTCTTTTACCTAAAATGAAAAAAAAAAAAAAATCTAGACCAGCTTACAATGTAGCATATTACTTGTTAAAAATTGCACATAACCATGACAGAAGAAAGAGCAAACCAGGGCTTGGTTTGGCATGAAGACATGAAGAAAAGGGATTTGCGGAAATTGGGAAAAGAGATGCAAGAGATTTTTGTACATCAGCAAAAAGCATAAAAGTTGCACTGAGTGTGTCACATGCAGGGGCTGGCCAGAATTTCCACTTGAGTGAAGCAAAGGAAGCAGGAAAGTGGAAGCAGTCTTTGAGGACGGGTAAGTTTCATGACCCTCATAGGGGGCCATTCCAAAAAATCATCAGTGTGACGTAGTCATGTAGTTAGAGTCGGGGGAGATGGTCAGAGAAGAATTAAAATTGTCTCCACTTTCTCAGACGAACTAATTGTCCAGATGGCACCTTCACTGATGACCTCAAAGAACTCAGAAGGGGCAAGCATTAGGTGAGGATAATTAGGCCAAGTCTGGTGGTATAAAGTAGTGGTGTCCTTTCGTTTAGGTTGATATAGCAACAGAAAGAGAAAGAGAGATAGAAATTAAAAGCAGAACTGAAGATTTGGGAGCCTCTGGCATAACAGGACTTGATGGGATAAACAAAGATTCAAAAGCTGGGTCATTGTTACTGAGCTGTGAATAGAGGTCAGCACAAACAACAGAGAAAGTAAGGTCAGAAAAAAAAAAGAGAAATAAGTTACAGGTGCATCCCCGCTACCAGCTTCTCCATGATGCTGAGCCAGGGCATTCCAACCTGCAGTTATAGTGTCTTTCTCTTATTTTTCCAAAACACTTGTGGAGGTTGTAACCTGGAAGCCTTTAACAGATACTGCCTGTATGCCTAGCATTTACCTAAAACAGTGGTTTTTTGTTGTTGTTGTTTTTGTTATTTTTTTTTTTTTTTGAGACGGAGTCTCGCTCTGTCACCCAGGCTGGAGTGCAGTGGCGTGATCTCGGCTCACTGCAAGCTCCGCCTCCTAGGTTCACGCCATTCTCCTGCATCAGTCTCCTGAGTGGCTGGGACTACAGGCGCCCGCCACCACGCCCAGCTAAATTTTTGTATTTTTAGTAGTGATGGGATTTCACCATGTTAGCCAGGATGGTCTCGATCTCCTGATCTCGTGATCCACCCGCCTTGGCCTCCCAAAGTGCTGGCATTACAGGCCTGAACCACCACACCCGGCCAACAGTGTATTTAAATATTTAAGATAATAGTCAATTTTTAAAACTGTGTAGATTTTATATGAAAATACATTTTTTTCTGCATCTCATTTGTTGTTGTTGTCGTTGTTAGAAAAAGGAAGATTAGACCACTTTGAGCATTCTCTAACAGCAGTGAGCGGTAGGGCTGAGTAGTGGCTGCCTTCTTTAGCAAAGGCTGTGGCCTGAAGTTTGCCGCAGTCCCTGCCACTCCTTCTTATCCGCCTGTCACTCAGACTGAGAAGCAGTTGCTATTTACCTTCACCTTCTGTGTTGTTTAACTTCCAGTGGAGGAAAAGAAAAGTGAAATATTTCTTGTAGCTATGTCTCTGTTGTCAATGTCAAATGTAAAAATAGCCCAGAGGAGCCTTTTTTTGGAAGAAGAATTGACAAGAGCCTATTTGTTTGTATAAATAATCTAGCCCACTTCACTCGAGTTTCCTTCTTGGCCCTTATTGAGCTGCTTTCTGAGACTTCATAATAATCGTATGGCATTTAATCAGGTTTATTATTATATGTGTTTACCTTCCATTTCCAGGGGAATCATAAAGCTTTGTCAGGTAAAGTTGGTTTATTCCATAGCATGTAACATAATGTTGCAAACAAAGTGAAATATCTGCATATAGTTTCAGGGGAACCAGGAACAAAAGGAAAAAACTGTAACAAGTTTCTAAAGAAGAAAGATCTCCTTGAAAATAAGTCTCAAATCAGACCCAACTGATTGAGAATGAGAAGTCAAATTAGCAAACATTCACTAAATGCCAGCAGATCTCAGATGGATTTTGTAAGAGATCCAAAGATGTACAAGACATGGTCCCTATTGTCAAGCAGTTTACAGTGCAGTTGATGACATAAGATACTTATAAGATGACATAAGTAATGTGAACATTACTGTTATACAAATATAAATAAAAGGCAATGAAAATAGAGCAGGGACAGACCTCATAAAGTTCAGGGAATGCTTCATGGAAAAGACAGCATCTGAGCTAAAACTTGAAGACTAGGTGGGATATTTATAGTTGGGGTTGGGCTTCCAGGAAGGGGCACCTAAAACCACACAACAGCTGAAAAGTCCAGGATATGTTTGAAGCTGGACAAGACATGTCACCTCAGAAACAGAGTAGGTGAGTGGGTACATGTGTCCTGCTTAAAGGTAGGAAAGAGAATGTAATAAAGACCATTCACTATAGCATCAGAACAAGGACAAGCTACTTTTTTCTTTAACCTTTTCTCTTTGCCTCTTATTTCTAGAGATGGCTGTCATGCCGTAAAGCACAGTTGTAAGGTTAATAATAGTAATAATGGATGGGTACAGTGGTTCATGTCTGTAACCAATCCCAGCACTTTGGGAGGCCGAGGAGGGAGGATCACTTGAGCCCAGGAGTTCAAGTCCAGCTTAGGCAACATAGCGAGACCCTGACTCTACAAAAAATAAAACATTAGCCAGGCGTGGTAGTGCACACCTGTAGTCCCAGCTACTTGAGAAGTTGAGGTGAGAGGATCACTTGATCCCAGGAATGCAGTGAGCCAAGATCATGCCACTGCGCTCCAGCCTGGGTGACAGAGTGAGACCCTGTCTCTAAAATAATAATAATAATTATTATTATAGTAATAGTGAGAACATCTCACTTAATGAATGCTTACTGTATGCAAGACATCATGTTGAGCACTTTACATGAGTAATTTCATTTTTTCCTCATAACAATCCACTAAGGTCGGTGATCTTATCCCCATTTTACAGAGGAGAGTGAGACCTGAGCTGTTCCTTCATGTCCTCAATGTCCTCCAGCTATGAAATGGTAGAGCTCCATTTGTAAGCTGGAAAGATGTCATGTTGTTGCACTTATCAGTTGGTCTTTTTATTCTGACTTCTGACAAGCCTGCATTATTTTAGATGTTTCAATCATAATCTAAGCCTATGCAGTTATTTAGTTGCTAATGTCTAGAGAAGCTTTGGCTACCGCTAAGGATAAAATTAGAGGTTCAAGAACCACAGTGCCCCCAAAACCCTGACCAGATCGAGTTAATTAATCCGTAACTTAAACACCCTAAAGGCCCCATTTAAATACAATTTCACTGTTAGTGAGAAGCTCCAGAACCTTGATTAAAACTGAATGCAGTAAGAAATAAAAAGTGTAAATCTATCTTTAGAATCATATTGTTCTGTTGGTTTTTCAAATACATGTCACAGTTATTAGTAAAATGATAATGTTCTCTATAAATTTCATGAAGACACAATTGGTCTGAAAACATTTGCAATTTCTACATAAGCATTTATTTTTAAAAACCATATGCTTGAGATTCTATTATTATGGGCCATATTTGGATGGTATTGGCATTTCATAAATATTTCTTTCAGGATGAAAAATGCAGTAGATGCAATAGAATTCAACTGCAGCTTTAGACTCTGACCATTTTTAATAGATTCAGACAGCTTTCCCTTATTTATGTTGACACAAGGGAGAAGTGACACAGATAACAGAAATCATTGAGTTTGAGGATGCAGTGTTTGGGCTACGACTGTATCATCATAGTAATTTTTGATAATCTCATAGTAAAAGTAGTTTGGTGCCTTAAAATACCAACAATTTTGGAGCAGGATTTCTAAAGTGCCCTAATGCCTGAAGCGAGTCTCCAAAAAGGGGTAATCCACTGGTAGATATTTGCAGGCTTGGAAAAATTGTTAAAAACAATGTGAAGAATCAAAGGCAAAACATGCACGAGAGAGATGATTAAAAAGAAAAACATAAGCAATTTCTAACATTTTGTTGCTACTATGACACTTCTGAGTTATATCCTTAGAATTAGAGGTACTCAGGACCCAAGGGCAGAGAAAAGAGAAATAAGGTAGACTATTCCTTCCTAAAGATTTGAACACTGAGATGGTAGCACTACTTTCCTTTCATTTTCACCTTTTTATTCTTACACAACTAATTGCTGAAGCTTATGTGAGTTAAGCCATGAGTGTTTCAGGTATCAACTACTCTTAAAAACAAAAAGAATTGGTAGTCAGGGTTCCTAAGAAAAACACTAACTGGGTAAGACAGAGGGAGGAATGACCTATTCTCTTCAGTGTTTTAAGTTTTCCTATTGATGTTGGTAACCAATGTATGTGAAGACCTGTTTCGATTGAGCAGTCTCACTGCGATCCATATAGTGCCTTATTTCTTTAGACATACCTTTTTTTAGAGGGCTGAAATTTAAATTAATAAACCAGCCAGGGCTGCATGCCGACATGACTTGAAAGTTAACTGGAATTTATTGATCTGCAGCCTACAAGCTGTTCTATGCCGCAGTGCACATGAGAAAGCCCGTCTTTAAAGTCGCCAAAAAATTTTAATTATCTCAAAAAAGACATTTTGCAATTCTAGACAGTAACTGCTGTTTAACTGGAATCTTCTCCCCTCCACCCCTTCTCCCTCAAATTGGGTCATTAGTGACTAGTGTTGACAGCAATGATAGCTAATGCGACGTTCACAATCCATGCTCAATTGTCTGTATTAATGGAGGAAATGGAAGAAATGGCTTGCCAGGCTGGCCACTCTTCAGTCCCTGTCCCTAAGGAAGTTCAGTGAGCAGGCATAACTGTCTTGATGATAATTTTGAAATACAGGGATGCAACTAGAAGCTGCTCATCTTCTTTATTAACTTGTTATGTATCTAGCCTCTCTGAATTTCCCTAACTCCTTAAATCTATTTCAATTTGTCACTAGATGCTTTCCCTTGAAGAGCCACCTGTTGGGTAACTCTAAGTCTTTCCTATCCTGTGTCCTAAACAAGCCCTTTAAACTTCAAAGGGATTAATCTGGCATTATTTTTCAGACAGTGAGTATGGTGATACCCCACTTTCATCCTTTGCCATTCTACGAATTTTTCCAGTCAATCCTCTCAACTTGCATTTTTACATGCTGAACAACCCCCATTTTCTGTCTTCTTCCATCTGCCTCCTTTTTTCTTTGGTTATACATATACCTATCAAGGAAATCATTTCTCTCCACTTTTAAAGATAATATTTAGAATATTTTATTTCTCCAATTTTATGGGACTTTTCTAATCGTGTATCTTGCAGGACATAGTCATCAAACTCACACAAATTGGGTAGGTGTAGACAAGTCAGTTTGGTAAAAGAATAAGGAGCATCATTTGCTTCATCAGCATCATCTGATGATCACCTGTGTCATCACTTTCAGCGTTTCAACAGCCCCACCTCCACCAGCACCTCTCTCTCTGTCTCTGTCTCTCTCTCTCTCTCTCTCTCACACACACACACACACACACACACACACACACACTCCTTCCCATGGTTTTAGGTATTTTGTCACTTGGAAGAGGCAGATGTGTCCTGCAAGATGTGCATTTTTTTCTTTTTTGAGTGTACTCTCTCTCTTACTCAGAGATAATTTTCAATATTAGAAAGAAAATCCAACTAATGCTGGCTACTAGTTACTTTTAACACTTCTCTGATGGCAAATGTTGGTTTGAGTCGTTATTTCCCCTTTAATCAATTTTCTTTCCCAGAGAAAACATTCTCCCCAGCCCATGTTAACTATTTTTCTAAACTGTCTTTGATGAAGAACCTTATCAAGGGCTTTTTCAAAGTTTAAATAAATTATATCCCCTGCTTATTTGCTGTCTCAGATAACTCAAAATGACTGGCAAGACATGCCCTCTCTCCATATAAACCATGTTGCCTTTCTTCTAACAGATTATGTTTGCATATATGACAATTATATTGCACTTTATTGTAGATACTGTCTACTTGCTATATTTGAAGTGCAGCTGTGAGTCCCAGGATTCAAACCCAACTCTTTCCCCCATCCCTTCCCAATTAAAGTCTGGATGGGTACATGAAAAATTCAGGATAATGACCAACTCTGAAATTGTTCAACCCTTTGGTATGATAATACTTGATAACTTTTATTCTTGTCTTTGTTTCTAATTATGTTTGACTTTAAAATTAGCATGTTTAACATTAAAATCATCATCAGGGAATCAGTCAAGTAGTAAAAAGAGACCTTGGGTTAAATGCTTATATATCTATCTACACACATACTTACATGTATACACACATATGCATTTATAATCAATAGCTATCTCTGGATTCTGAGTGTGTTTGAATCCAGTTGTATCGTCTGAAAAAAAAAATGGATTTTTAAAGGGAATTTGCAGGCCAGGTGTGGTGATTCACGCCTGTAATTCTCAGCACTTTGAGAGGATAAGGCAGGAGGAGCACTTGAACCCAGCAGTTCCACACCAGCTTGGGCAAGTGTAGTGATACCCCGTCTCTACAAAAAAAAAATTTAAAAATTGGCCAGGTCCAGTGTGGTGGCATGTACCTGTGGTCCCAGCTGAGGTGGGGGAATCACTTGGGCTGTAGAGGTCAATGCTGCACTGAACTATGATCATGCCACTGCACTCCAGCCTGGGCGATCAGCAAGACCCTCTCTCCAAAAAAAAAAAAAAAAAAGGAATTTGCAAATAGATAATGATGTGCATATAACTGCATTTTACCCACATAGGAATCTTCCATTTCCTCTAATAAGGTTTGACAGTAGCTTCCTGGGTGGATATGAAGTTTGTGAGGTAATAGTTAGCACTGGTGCCTTAGGGTAAAAAGCAGAGTGCCTCTCTAAGTACAACCTGACCTAGATATTTAGGCTACAATGTCAGATGAGCCATAATGTCCACTCCTAAGGACATTACATTCTTTTGGGAGAGATAGACAACAATCAGTGAGTCTGGTCAGGGGAACAAGGACCATGGTCAGGCACACCCAGGAGTCCCTGCGGAACCCTGGGAGGGGTGTATAAATAGGTCGCTGATAGGATGTCTTCCTTTGTAGTATTTTTTTTTTTCATTTCCTTCATATTAGTACAAGTCAACAAATGTTTATTCAGTTCTTGCTATTTACCAGGCACTATGGGAGATATACCTACTGCCTGTGAGGGGCTGCAGACCAACAGCAACAGTTATTGAAATTTTATATAAAAACATGAGATGCCATATGTGAAAACCTGTGATCAAGGAAACTGTGCCCTGGAGTGGAGACCTAATGACTTTAGAGTACTTTGGATGGACCAGTAGTCCTGGCTTACTGTTAATAATAACATTTATTTAACACCTTGACTTTTGCCGTAAAACAATTTTGCCCTGTTGAGAAAGGAATCATTGCAATATATAAGCAAAAGGTCCGTATCAAGATACTGAGTACAAAGCCCTTGAAGAAGGAAAGTAGTAATAGATATGAGATGTTATTTAGGTGGGAAGAAACATTGAAAATGACTTTATTTCAGTATTTCAAAACATTTCTTCCCTCTTCTGAAACCATTTTCCGAACATGTCATTCACTTTGAGAGCTTCAAAAAAAAAAAAAAAGCACCACTTTTAGCACGTTACAGCCTAATTCCTCAGGCTCTTTCCTTTTTGACTTTCCTTCTTTTCCCTTCCTGCCACTTTACTTGAGTACCCCATCGTCCATGCAGGCACACATGGAATTCCAAGTGTGGAAGCAAATTGCTGATGGACTGCAAATGACATTCTAATAGTTTTTAGCAGTTCAAGCTCTCTCTCCGTTAACATGTAGCTAATGCATAAAATGTTAATACTCCTTAAAAAGAACATATGTTACAATCTTAGTGCCTTGTCAGACACACTCTAATCTGTTAGCAATTTTAGGCTGACAAAAGCTTGTTCTTGGCCCCATATCTGTCTCTACAGTTCTCTCCACTCTATATCCTGTGCAAGTTCAAAGCATGATGATGACATTCGATAGCACACATGTTGGTTTCATTAACTAGCTCTAAACTGTTTTATGTGAATGCACTAATTTCACTGTACAGAATTAACTAGGCCATATGGGTGTGTTCTGCTTGCCCTGATACATTCATTTTCTTCCACTGCACATTCCCCTTCTCTTTACTGACCCTGTGCATCCAAATCTGTAGTGGTGGGGGGAAATTGATTGACTCAGAAAGTAGGGGATTGCAATGTAGTGATTTCACGCTCAGTTGTTGGCTAACAAGGCACCATAGTTTTTATTTAGTGAGGCCTGGTGGCAGGAGATGAAGAATTGTGTAGGGCCCAGCTGCCACGGTTACAGAGCAAGCAGCTTAAAGGGCTTCAGGGTTCCAAGTGTGAGAGGAATTGTCTCTTCTCAGCAGGTAAGGGATAGATCTAGGCAGAGTCTGTTGTGTTCAAGATGCTGACTGGCCTGGCCAATTCATATATCCAAAAAATTACAACATCTTCTGGTCAGGAGGAAGTGGAAGGGACATTCAGTGGTGCCCTTAACCCTTTTAATGCCAGGGTATAATACCTCCTGCTTGCTGGCTGTTTACAAGGGCACATTTCGTGTTTAAAACACGTCTTTAAAATGTAATTTTCATTTCCAAGTCTCCTTTTAAATTAAAATAGATTAACCAATTAATTATCTATTTAGTGAAAGCTAGTCAATCCATTTACATTTGCTGCTCTAATATATTTACATATGTTTCAGACAATTGTGATTTTTTTTTTCCAGATTGGTCTAAGAGGACTAGAAAGTCCTAAGGTTTATGTTCTTCTTATGTATGTGTGTGTTTCTACGTGTGTTCACACATGCCCAAACATATATGGGATCATACTAAATTTATACAACTTTTTAAACACTTAAACTTTATTTAATATATAATCATTTTTAATAAGAATTTGGCCTTTACTCCATCTGTGAAAAATAGTTGCTAAATCAACAACAGTTCTGAAGAGAAACATAAAAGATAGGATTTGTCCTATTAGGAAAACTGTTTTCAAGCATGTTAGAATTACTGTTAATATTGTGAGTCCATTTGTGAGGCCCAAAAAGGACCTCTAGTTGATGAAGTTAGTCTTCTTCTAGTTTCTATGTATAATTAAGGATAATACAATTTTATCTCTTTAAAGAATATTAGAATTTAAATTTTGATTCAGATCTATCTTTCAGGGCTTTTAGCCTGAAAGATAGATCTGAATCGAACTGAATAATTAGGTATTACTATAATAAATATAAGATTCCTATTTCTTATTTACCTCATTAATGCATAAAGTATTTTTAGTGTGTTTATGCGAAGAACTCTCTGCTGAAGGACACGGATGTCATTATTAATATTTTCTATTTAATGCCTGCAGTGTCCTGAGGATTATATATCCCATGAAGCAGACATAATTTCTTCTTAAAACTGGAGTTCCCTTGGTGGCAATACTCCCTGTGTTTTTACTTTAGTGTTCAGCCTCTTGCTCTTACCCACCTCATTCCCACACCCCAGTCTTTAGGCTGTCTCATAATTTGGGACTGAGAACTCAAAGTCCCAGTTTCAAAGTGAGTCTGATTTGCTAACAGGTACGAGTCCAGTGGGAGCATCCTCATCACAGAATCCACTCATTTCAGATCATATCCCTGACACAGAATAGACCTATTAAAAGTGGCTTGTTGCTGTTCAAATCCAGACAACTATGAATTTAATCATGCTCTCATTCGTGCAAAACATAATTTCACCTGTAAAAAACCTGAGCAAATGTAGTTAGCCTATAAAGTCGGGGGCTGGACCTGAGTTTCTCTAACTCCAGAGTTATGGAGTTTCATTTAAAACTATACCTTTTTTACTTCCTGACTTTTGTTTCTCTGGTTGATTTCTTAACAATGCTATTTTAAATAACATTTGCCATGCTTTTACAACAATCTAAATAGAAGCTGGTTTGTAATGACATCCCTCTTGGTGGTCCACGTTTAGTTCTAAAAGGTCACTTGTGTTCATTATGTCACCGATGCAGAAAAGAAAACATGCTTCCCTTTTCTCCGCATCTTCTGCCTTTGATCCATACTCATACCTAGATGGGTGACAGAATTTACTGGTAGCTAAATGCCTACATTTCATGGTTACTAAGATGGAGAAAGGAGTCTCAGTTTTGCCCACCTATGATGTAATGTTATAGTCCATCAAGCCCAAAACAGAAAAGTGAGGTAGTCTAGAGCAATGGAAATTAAGGCCAACATGAGATGGAACAGTCCTCACAGTATGCAGACTCAGTTGGAGTTATACCCATGCATTATGTAAAACCAAACTTGTGTGTTTGGGATTATGGTGTTCTTAAATGCTACCAGTGGGCTTGGTTGGCTTTATAAACCAGTCATACTTTCCTCATGTGGTTACAACTTCTCCAAAGCCTCACAGAAAAATTATAGCTCCCCACATAGACCGCTTATTCATAGCGTTGTGTCTTCTGAATCGTGGTATGATCTTTTGGTCTCCATAGATACATAGCAACTTAAGAGTAATTTAGAATATAGTGGGGAAACATACCAACTAGAATTACTGCTTGGGGATCACAATCAAAGTTCTGTTTCCTCTCCTTCACTTATTTCATTACTAAACCATATATTGTAATATCAGAGATTACTATAATGGGTAAGAATTTCATTATATTACATTTTCGGGTTTACTTCTATGCATCTCTTAGCTATCTGGCAAAGCTAAGTAGATATAGAACATATTCTTTAGCTTTAATATTTATCTAATTCGTTTCATTCATCAAATTATTTCTGGTGCTCATGTTGTGTTGCATTCATAAGTCATGTGAAAGTTGCTTCCAGAATTTTCTTCAAACAACTTGTACTTATTTTACATAAAGATTCACCTATTTCCTGTCACCTGTAATTGGTTCAGTAAATCTTTATTGACTACTATGTGCTATGTGCTGGGGCTATAAAGCTTAGAAATAATTAGATATTATCACAGTGCTTAAGGAACTGATAGATGAGCAAGAGATATATACATGTCAAGTTGATATAGGTGGGAAGTGCTGTAGCCCAAGTGTGAAAAAATGTGATGTAGGAGACAGAGAAGAGCAACTAATGTTAGTACGTAAGCATTAAAACTCTAGCACATAAATGTGGGAAGCACCATTAACCTCATCTTCCTGATTTTCCTGGGGTAAGAATGATCTTCTATAATAACTATATGCCCCACAGGTTGAGTACCATTTTCCATGTATGTCAAGAACAGGAAGAAGCCCCAAATAGTTTATATTATAAATAACTCAAAGCTATGCTGTGAAGAATTCAAGGGAGGGATTGATACATCTGTGTCAGTGAGGGGTTAGGGATGGAGTGGAGCTGTGGCCAGCTGTAGGGCTGGTGGGAATGGATCAGGGCAACATAGCTAGGAGACTGGTGTGGCAGGGGTCAAAGATTCTCTTGGAAAGATGCAGACATGCATTGAAAAACTAACAAGAAGCCCTAGACTCAGAAACTTGAATTCCAGGCAGAGAAACTTTCAACTTGATGCAGCAGACAGTAAGTATTTATAATAACAGATGCTGGTGAGGTTATGGAGAAAAAGGAATGCCTATACAGTGTTGGTGGGAGTGTAAATTAGTTCAACCATTGTAAATCACAGTGTGGTGATTCCTCAAGGAGCTAAAAGCAGAACTGTCATTTGACCCAGCAATCCCATTATGCTCAAAGGTATATAAATCATTTTCTTATAAAGACACATGCACGCATATGTTCACTGCAGCATTATTCACATTAGCAAAGACATGGAATCAACCTAAATACCCACCAATGATAGACTAAATAAAGAAAATATGGCACATGTACACCATGGAATACCATGCAACCATAAAGAAGAATGAGATCATGTCCTTTGCAGGGACATGGATGGAGGTGGAGGCCATTTTCTCTGGCAAACTAATGCGGGAACAGAAAATCAAATACTGGATGTTCTCACTTACAAGTGGGAAGTAAATGATGAGAACACATGGACACATAGAGGGAAACAACACATACTGGGGCCTATCAGAGGATGGAAGATGGGATGAGGGAGAGGATCAGGAAAAATAACTAATGGGTACCAGGCTTACTACCTGGGTAATGAAATAATCTGTACAAAAAAACCCCATGACATGAGCTTACCTATGTAACAAACCTGCACATGTACCCCTGAACTTAAAAATTTTAAAGAAAGAAAATTAATTTGACAAGAAAACAAAAAGGTATTTATAGTTGTGTCTCTGAGCAGGGAAATTACACTATGGAAGTAGTGGAATTTGAATAACGTTTACTATGGGAGGGAGTTCTGACTGCAGTATGTAAATATGTTCATTGTAAAATTTTGCAAAAGCATGAAAATAAATCTCTTAAAGTCACTAAACCTCAGAAACAATTTTGATTAACGTTTTTCCATCTTAACATTTTAATGTATTTCTAGGTGTTAGGAGTTTTATTATTTGTCTTTGCTTTTTTTTTTTTTTCTTAACAGAATTGGGGTTATATATTTAACTTTTATAATCTCCTTTTTTTTCCACTTAGTAAATCTTGAATATTTCCCCATGTCATCAAATCCTCTTCTGCTTGGTATATTTTCCTTAATATGAATGTGCCACCGTTATGTTTAGCCAACCATTGAACATTAAAGTTGTTTCCAAGTTCTAACTATATGATTCATGTTGCCATGAAGATCTCTGTATATAAATTTTTCCATACGTTGCTAATTATATCCTTAAGATACAGTTTCAGAAATTTTAAGTCAAAATAAATTTCGAGCCAACAGATACAGATAATTAAGGTTGCTGGTACATATTGCCACCTTTAAAACACTATTTTAGAAAAATTAAGTGGATATAGTATGTACCACATCTTGGAAGAGAAATTCTGTGAGAAGCAATTCAATCTCAGATGGCTGGGTTCAAATTGTGGCTCCTCTTACTGTGTCACCTCAGTCAAATAACTTAATCTTTGTGCCTTGGTTTCTTCCTGTGTAATGAGATAATTCATTTGAAGCAATTAGAGCACTGCTTGGCACATTCTAGCTGACATTATTGAGTTGTTGTTAGTATTATTATGGCGGTAACTTATCTTTGAAATGATGAGAGCCTAGATCAAATTAATGAGAAGAAAGATACAGACAGAAATCTTTGACAAATCAGTCATACTTGGTGACTAATTGGCTATATTGGCCAAAGAAAAGAGAGAAGTGAAAAAATGAGCCCAACTTTTTAAGCCTAGGGAAGTGGATATTTCAGTGATGGAAGTGGCCTCTGGCTTAGGGCATCTTGAAGTGGACACAGTGGGAGATGGACACAGGCTAGTAACTATAGATTTCAGCGTAAAGAACGAGGAAGGACATGTTGATTTGGGAATGATCAGAAGTGAACTATTGACATGAAAGTGGGTGGACTCCCAGGAATAGTGAGGATTGAGAGAACAGGGCTTAGGATCCTAGACTGCTGGAGGAAAGTAGAGAGAAGGAACAGCAGGAAGACCGGCTAGCCAAGGATACTGAGAAGATGCCATTGCAGTGGTGAACAGAGAATCATAGTTGTGGGAACCATACAAGGGTAAATGTCACAAAGGAGAGGGTAGTCAGCAATGCCAAATAGCAAAACGTTCAACGGTGATGGGGAAGTAAAGACAGTTACTGGCCGGGCGCCGTGGCTCAAGCCTGTAATCCCAGCACTTTGGGAGGCCGAGACGGGCGGATCACGAGGTCAGGAGATCGAGACCATCCTGGCTAATACGGTGAAACCCGTCTCTACTAAAAAATACAAAAAGCTAGCCAGGCGAGGTGGCGGGCGCCTGTAGTCCCAGCTACTCGGGAGGCTGAGGCAGGAGAATGGCATAAACCCGGGAGGCGGAGCTTGCAGTGAGCTGAGATCCGGCCACTGCACTCCAGCCTGGGCGACAGAGCGAGACTCCGTCTCAAAAAAAAAAAAAAAAGACAGTTACTAATTCTAGTTAATAAATTAAAGGTAAGAGGGTTTGCATTTTGTGTATTTCATGATGGTTCTTTGGTTCTTTTTTTTCCTAGCTTCTCAAAACTTTCTTTGAGAATTTTAGTCACTATGTTTTATTGGTTGTTTTCAAACATAACTTAGAATTCTTTTTATTCTGTTAGCCACATTTTAAGAAAACTTGTGAAGCAATTAGTTCTCCAACTCACGGTGTAACAGATCTTTGTTTCTTATTCACTATCATCTTTGACACAGTTGCCTAAGCATTTGGTTCATGTAACCATTAAAAACACATGAACAAAAATGCTAGAAAATAAACAAGATTGCAATGTTTTATGCAATAATAACTTGCAAAGTCTCCCCTTTGAAACTGAAGCCATTTTTGTGTCATTGAAGTGTAGTAAAATAACCCATAAGCAAGATTTCTGTTGAGTTTATATACTAAAACAGATGAAATCATTTCAAACAAAATGTTAAAAGCATTTACTTCCTAGCTCAGACTAAGCTTGATCCAAAAAACATTTATCATTTGTCCAAAATTTAAAAACAAAATAAAACTAAATTTTGACCCTAATTCACTTCCTGGGTAAACCTGGAAAGACATTTTGAGATATAAAAACGCTATCACTAATCTAAATCATTTTTAATTTCATTCCACTTTGTACCAGTTGATTTCCCATAATCAGTTCACTGATTGTACATTTTAAGACCTAGCTTGTTGGCATTCATTTATCACCTTCTAACTTTCTAAGTAACTTTTGCTGGAATAGGCCACCAGACCTGTCATTAACTAGTTGCCCACTACTGGTGTTACCCATCACCTTTAAAGTACAATTTGTTGTTTGTTTTTAAATTTAATTTGAAATATAATTTCCCCATAGTCCTGGTCAACCTGACTTTGAATTAAATCATTCCAACATTGATTTTTCCCCAAAATATGTGGTTGGGTAATTTAAATCTCTTCATTAAATTTGGCTTAAACTGTTCTTTCTCCTGTTTTCTATTACTTCTTGGGTGCCCAGCACAGCAATGAGCCCCGATGGATTCTTTAGAACGGCTATTTGACAACGATTTAATTAAGGAGGCAGTGAGGAGATCCTTTTTGTTTTTTTTTTTGTTTGTTTGTTTGTTTGTTTTTACTTCTCGTTCTCTTTTGCCTACAGCTGCTCTCAATATGGCTCACCATGACTGAAAGGAAATGAATAAAGATGAGTTATCGGAACTGAAAATCAGCCACAGAGCAGAAGCAATTTGTACTCCCCAACCTATCCCCAAATCCAGTGGGGAAAAGGGAGTCGTTGCCATTGTTTATTTATTCATATATTTTTAATGGTGGGAGGATTATTTTTTAAATCTTGTACCTTTAAGTGGTGGTCATTTGTAGCATTTATGAAAAGCCATATGGTTTCAAATGAGATTCCCATCACATTCTCTGCATTTGAAACCATTTTATGCTGAGCCTCTTGGCAGGGTCCACACTTGGAACATGAGCAGCCCATAAAACACTGTAGACAAAACTGAAGAACATGCAAATAGCATTTAAGGAAATGTTGGGGGCTTGAGATGCCATTTTTGGATGGGCCTTCATTTGGATGATACAACTATATTTTATTTTAAGCAGCTATCATTTCCATATTTTGTGCATTACATGTCTCTAGGAATTAAATTCCATCCTTGTGACTTAGGTATCT
Organism: Piliocolobus tephrosceles; assembly: GCF_002776525.5. Taxonomy (NCBI): domain Eukaryota; kingdom Metazoa; phylum Chordata; class Mammalia; order Primates; family Cercopithecidae; genus Piliocolobus; species Piliocolobus tephrosceles. The sequence continues at coordinate 81,033,199 of NC_045441.1, read as the reverse complement.
TAAGTGCTCAAAGAGATTTCAAACAGGGAAACGTGTGGAAAAAGAGTTTGGAACTTGGGTCAGAATTAGGATGCAAAATAAAGTTCATCAGAGAGGTTGCTGAATCACACGTTTCATATTTTCTCTTTATGAGAAGAAAGAATGTGTGTATGAAAAGCAATTTCTTGCTAAAATTATCTCATGTCTCCTTAGATTTCAGAATATGAGCACCTAAACTCTGGCCACAATCAGCTTATCCATGAAGAGCAAGAGGCTCACTGTGGCTTGATCCTCAAAGACCCCATAGTGTTTCTAGTCATACTTCAGATTCATGGATACCTGGGTTCAAATCCCAGCAACATCACTTCTTGCTAACTGTGTGTCCATGGACAAGTGACTGAATCTCTCCAGGGCTCCTTTTCTTCATTTACAAGTATGAATGATACTGCTAGTCTTACAAAGCTGATGCTGTGAATTAGAGAGGACAGATGTGAAATGCCTCCTATTACCTGAGAGGCACTGGGTCATTGTAGCATGGCCATTAGGAGTTTCAGTTCCGGAGTTAACTGTCCTGGTTTGAAAGCTTCTCTGACATTTATTAACTTTGTGGCCTTGGAAAAGAAGCCCCCATTCCTCATCTAGGGAGTGATGGCAGTCATACTCACATCCCACAGATGTATGATGAGAAGTGACTGTAATGATACATGTAAAGCTCTTAGACTAGCTCCTGCATGGCACATGGAAAGTTCTCCACACTCTCATTTGCTGACCTTGCAGGATGGTTGGGCAAATGGGCATTAGTATCTGTAATTCCTAGCATATCATGAATAAGCGGTATGTGGGAGCTGCTGTTCCTGTCATCCAGTGCAGAGTCCCACTTTACAGCGAGTACTCTTGGTCAGATACCCTGGTCTATCATGGCCACAGGAGCTTCTGGTCTGGCACGTGCCGTCCGTGATGCCGCTGTATTTCTCAAAGCCATGATGAGCTTCGTAACTCCCAAGAAACGTTTTTCTCAATTTGCCAAACATAGATTTATAATATATAGATATAATATATCTGTTATATTACATATATTATAGATATAATAGATCAAGCATTCTGCCCACCTCAACCTCCCTGGTAGCTAGAACTACAGGCACATGCTATCATGCCCAGCTAATTTTTCTTTTTATTTTTTATAGGCACAGGGTTTTGCCATGTTTCTCAAGCTAGTCTCAAACTCCTCAGCTCAAGTGATCTGCCTGCCTTGACCTCCCAAAGTGCTGAGATTACAGGCCAAACATAGAAATTTTTGACATCCATTAGGTTGTCGCACTTCCAGACTCATTACACTGGAGATGCAGAATTTGTCACAATTTACATATTAATGGAATATGAAATATTCTCTAGCTTCTGAGAAGTTTTTCTGTGAAGTAATGTGTGCTTTCCAAGATAAGTTACATTATAATGAAAATTGCCATAAAAAAGGAAGACTGAGAGGTTGTTCTAAGACAGGAATGTGAGTAAGTGGTCCCTCTACCCTGTCAGAGGTAAGGAATTGATGGGCAAAGGGTTGACATCTTTGTCCAGCTTAGATACAGTCAGGTCACAGGTGGTATTTAATGCCCTGGCTGTCTAGAGGCAACCCCTCAAAAAGTTAGGTTCTTGAATTTTAGGGATTGAAAAGAAAATGGGAATTACGTTGTATTCCAATAATGTGCTTTTCCCAGAAGGAAAAAACTTTTAATATCTGTGAACACTTTATTTAATAGCCAACAAATGTATATGTTGCTGGTAGAAAAAAATGTCTATTTCAATGTTGTGCTTCACGGTAATAGAACAAAGTAGAGTTGATATTGTAATAACCAGGCTCCAAAAGTGCCATTCTAATGAAAAACAGCACTGTTTGGGCAAATATTTCTGGCATCTTTATATTTCTTTTAACTGGAAACAGAGAACATGCTGGCTTGGTATCATGACTATGGGATACTGTGTTTTCTAGCAAAAAAACAAATTGTGGAAATGATTTTGCCAAGAAAAATGAAGGTGGTTAGAAGCTATGGAACCAAGTACGTCTGGATACTCACATCTAACAACTTCATGGCCATAGATTGGCCTACTAACTAAGAGACTCAGCATAGTCATGCTGTTGCCTGCTGTTATTTTCTAAGATAACACTTAATCATCCTCTTTCTGCCTACTGCCTCCATGGTGAAAGTAAGCATTCTGTACATACGAATAACTTAGCATTGTGAGAATTATAAACACTTGGACATTTGGAAATGATATCTGAAATCTAAAATAGATCTAATTATCAATTACCCAGAGCCAGTTATTCAAAGTCCATATTATCTAGAGTGTTGTCCCAAGCTTGCTGTCTGGACTGGTGGGAGCAGAGGATGTGCCCAGCAGCAAGGCAAAGTGGAGCTGGCCAATGGGCTCCAGACCACAGTAATCTCAATGAGCTGGGGAAGGAAACAACATTGGACAGAAGGCAGCAGTCTGAGTTGCGCATGACAACCAAGAGTCTGCCAGAAGTTAGGCAATGGGACCAAAACTGAGGTTACCAGCCCAGGACAGGAGGTTCCCAGTGCAAGCTGATGATGGGTTCTGGTATATGGCCATGGTGGTGTTTACAGGACACCTGCACCCTCAGTCATGGTTGGTGAGGGAACTGTAGTGGCACGGCAGTAGAGCTGCTGAGCTCTGGTGAGCTCTGGTTTTCCTCTTGTTTCCAGCTTCTTAACAATATACTACCTTTTCAATGCATGAGTGTGATGGGAAGACATTTTTACTGGGTTAACAGCTAGGATATGAATTTGTCTCAAGAAGCATACTACTTTTGTCTGAAGAAATATTGATTAGAGATTATACTTAGGAATGGAATCCACTAAGATTGGGAAAATGAGATGATGCAAATATTTCCTTTAGAAAATCTGAATTACTTTGCTCAGGAGGGAGAAAATGAAGATGAAAGAAAATGAAAAATAATAGGGAGAAAGGAATCATCTGGGTGTCAAAAGGCCACGTGCTCTCGGCTTTACCTTCCCCATCGTCAGCAAATTGCAATGGAAGCATCTAATGTGAGCTACAATTTATTGTGCATGGCCCATTCCAGCTCAGGCCCCTGACAGCATAAGTACCACCTCCACCCTGGAATTTATAGAAACCTTGGGGACTGTGGACTTCCATGGGCTGTGGAATTGGCAGGGTCCCTACCAGTTTTACCCAGACTTAACGAGCAAGAAAGTCCCCAATCACCATCTGGATAATATATGTATAAAGATTATGTTATGATAGGGAGGGGATATAAATTCATATACATAGCCTGCAGTCTATAAATACTTGTACTGAAATGTTCTGTTCAACAGATGATTGAAACCTGTAGCCAAAATTTGATGTGTAGTTATTTATTGATTTTACTTATCCAGGTTTACAGGTAATCAAATATTTACTGTATACTATATATATTTTTAAAGATTTTCTTTCTCTGTTTCGAAGTCCTTTTACTATATTCTATGCTTGCTATTTCCTTTTTATTTAGTTTATTATAATATATTTAACAAGGCTGTTTATGTACATGGATGTTATGGGTTTTTCAGGATAATAAAATTACTCTTACAACTCCATCCATTTAAAAATCCACATTTCTGGCCGGGCGCGGTGGCTCAAGCCTGTAATCCCAGCACTTTGGGAGGCCTAGGCGGGCAGATCACAAGGTCAGGAGATCGAGACCATCCTGGCTAACAAGGTGAAACCCCGTCTCTACTAAAAAATACAAAAAACTAGCCGGGCGAGGTGGCGGGCGCCTGTAGTCCCAGCTACTCGGGAGGCTGAGGCAGGAGAATGACGTGAACCCAGGGAGGCGGAGCTTGCAGTGAGCTGAGATCCGGCCACTGCACTCCAGCTTGGGTGACAGAGCGAGACTCCGTCTCAAAAAAATAAATAAATAAATAAATAAAAATTAAAATTAAAAATAAAAATCCACATTTCTTTATTCTATAATTACATTATAAGCATTATATATTTCTACAATTGTTTGTTTATCATGAGGCTGGAGGCAGCTCACAAATTTATATACAATACAAAAGATACAATAAATTATTGACTATCTCCAGAGTCACTGATCTCTGGGAGCTAGGAGTTTAGTCGGGGAGAGAAATGTGGAGACGCACATACACTTTCGAAAGGCATAACAGCAGAGAAGCAATGTGAAGAGATATGGGCAACTGGTGTCAAAATTCTGAACAGAGGGACACTGCCTCTGACTTGGAAGACTCATGGTGGAAGTACATTTGATCTGGGTCTGGACGAATCGATAGGATTATGGATATTGTGGTGTAGAGGTAGGGAGTAGATGGAGAGGATTCAGGCAGGAGCCGTCCTGGGCGCAGAATCAGTGGTGGGACAGCCAGGATATGCCATGATGGCAACATGGGCCAGAGAATGGGTTTCTCAGAGTGGGATGTAAAGCCAAAAAACTGAATTTACTTCTTTTGGAAAGCAAGATATTTTCTGTATCATTCACAATATAGCCTGAGAAAAATCTGAGTGGTGAGGTTACTAAAATGCAAGATTTATTGTTGAGAGCAGTGTGTTTTTCTACACTACCAGAGCAGAGTGAGAAGTAATGTTATATTTCGATTACAAGTAACAGCACAAATTGTTTTCATGATAGGCTAATTTTAAAAATGGCTGTGAAGTGAAGGTACAAAAATCATGCTTTTACAGTGAAGTCATCAATCTCTTCATTATTTTGGTTACATTCCCTTTTTAACAAATCCTTTCCTTTACTGTTCCAAAACATTTGAGGCAGACAACTTCTAATAATAAATGAATTCAGATATACCTAAAATGGCTTAAAATCTAAGAAATGATTGCAGAATAAATAGTTAAACTGAATATTAAAACAACAAAGCTATACGATACTGCTAAGTCCTTCTTGACATTCGGCACATAGCTAGAATATAATAAATAAATTAGTCTTAGATTTCCCCTCAATTTGTGAATGAATAATTTCTAATAATAGTTCATAAAAGGGCATGTCAACATGAAATTTAAGTACATTTTTAATACAACACAGAAGTAATAAAACCTCCACAGAAGTCGAGAAAGTAGATTAGCTATTCTGCCCTCTCCAAGCTTGACACTTAGGCAAGAGTAACTTTTCTCTTGATATCTTAAATGTTTGTTATTTTTTTCAAAACTAAGGAAGAGAGGCACATAAAAGTGTACAGTCACTGCCTTCTCTCACAGGCCAGTGTCATTAGCATGGACAGACTTTTGGAAAACCCTCAGTGGGGGACTTTATAACACATGGAAACATTAGATTACATAAATTCTGACAATTTTCCATTTTATGTAGTAAATTTTTTTTTCAGGTATTCTTAGTAATAATTTAAGCCTTGTATGGAAAGGAAGTGATTTTTGTTTATTTCTCTGCTATGTTTAAATTTTTTTCACTGTCACAGAAGGCTTCATGGCACAAGTAGGAGGAGCATTTTTGGGAATGGGGAAGGTGGGAGGTAGGAGACCCACTGGGAAGCTCACAGCTGGAGAGCGGTCAGTTCCGTGAAAGTGCCAGTGCAGGAACAAATGGGAGGAAGTCGCACTGAACTGGGCAGGAAACTGGGAAGGTTAGGGGAGGGAGAGGAGCCAGGCCCCAGGGCCAGCTGTTGGCCTGTAGAACATCTGTAGTGACAAAGAGCAAAGGCCCCAAGGTCAGACTACCAGAGTCAAGTCCCAGGCTTAGTACTTACTGACTCTGTAACTTAGGGAAGTCACTTACCCTCTCTACACTTCTGGTTCCTCATTTACCATATGAAGAAAATAATAGTAATAATAATCATATATATCTCATAGTGTTGTTGTGAGGATTACATTAAATAGATTGAATTAATACATGTAAAGTACGTAGAATGGAGACAGGCACAAGGCACACAATAAGCGATCCATAAACTTTAACCATAATTATTAGTTATAGGTGTTGTTAGGGAAGGGGCCAGTAGTTGGAGAGGGCAGCCTCAGCTTGGATGTGTGGTGTTGCCAGTGCCATCCCAGCTCCTTTCTCTGGGAAATGTTGGGGCCCTTAAGTGCACAGTAATATCAGTTGTGCAGGCAACACACTTATGGAGTTGTTCCTCAGTTACCATCCCTATCTTCAAAACACCAAATGTATCTGTATGTTCCTAAAACTAGCACTTGTGTGATTTGTTCACACCACTCCCAATAGTGATGACGGGAGTTTCTTCCTGACCCACAAGGTATTAGTCAGATTGTATTAAATGTGTTGTACAGGCTTGTAGTAGGTAAAAGCAGCAAAGAAGATCTTCCTGCTGGATCATAATTATATTATCCCCTCCAGCCCCAGAAATTCTGTGTCTTGCTGGTCCAGGCAGTTGGGAATAAATGGATGCAAGGAAGTGACTAGGTCCTTTAGAAGCCAGTGCAAGATTTGACAAAGCTGCTGACAGCGTTGCAATGTAAGCATTCCTCACAACAAGTCAGAGATTTTAAATTGAGGAGTTTGGGCTCAAGAGAAAAATGTCACTGCAGTTACTCTGAATTCCTTTTTGAATATTTTTAATTGACAAATTATAATTGTATAGATGTATGGGGTATAAGGTGATGATTTGATATATGCATACAATGTGGAATGATTAAATCAAGCTAATTGACATATCCATCACCTCACTTACTTACCATTGTTTGTGTTGGAAATTTGAAATTTACTCTTATTTTGAAATACACAATGCATTATTAATTGACTGCAGTCACCCTACTTGTGCAGTAGATCTCAAAACTTATTTCTCTTGTCCAATTGAAACTTTGTACCCTTTGACCAACAACTTCCTTTCCTCCCTCATCCTACCCCACTCCCAGCCTCTGGTAATATTCAGAATTATTTAAGGAATAAGATGATCCATATGAGAAAAATTCTGGAAGAACTGAGTTTGTAACATTGGGTGCACAAACGAATTGTTGTTATAACTATTTAGGATAAGAAGATAGGTAGGCAATTGATTAAGGCTTTAGGGTCCAAGGCATGGGCTCAAGTTTTGCATATAATACCTATTAGTTGTGTGGTCATATTGGGTTCATATTGCCCAAGACATTGTGTCCTCATTTTGAAATTATGAGTTGGATTTAAAATATCCACCTCGTAAGGAAGTTGTAAAGGCAGATGCTTGACAGGGCCCCTTACGTTACAATATTACTTACATAGCAGAACATTGGCAACACACTAAATGTCCAATAATAAGGGAATGGTTGAATAAATTATGGTATAGCTATATGATGTTCATTAGTTAACAAACCATTCTACCACTGATGAACAAGTGATTACAATCTGCTGAGATCCAAAACTATGAGGAAGTCTTAATTTTGTCTAGTGGAAATAATAATTATAATAATTAATATTTATATAGTGCCTATATGCCAGGCCCTATTAAATTCCTGTACATGTTACTCATTAAATCCTTACAACAACCCAAAGAGAGAGCTACTATTGTCAGTCCCATGTACCATGTGAGGCTACCATGGCAAAGTAAAGGCTAAGAAACATGTCCAGCTAGTAAGTGATCAGGCCAGAGTTAGGGTAAAGGAATTGGGGGATTCGTGTGCAGTTAGGAAGTAAGGAGGATGAAAGATGGCTCCTCCAGGTCTCATCAAGCTTTGTGATTTCCTAGACAAATGCAGGAAGACTTGGCTATGTTACGGATGAATGAAACACACTGTTATTACATTGTTGGCATAATAGTAGCTGGCCCGAAATGCAAATGGAAACTGTCATACGCAGAGTGGAAAGCCCTTCCAGTGTCCAGATTGGCAGCAGGTGATTCTGCACACCCAATATCCAATTGCAGACTGTTTTCTTCCTGCCTGCTCTACACTGCCTGCCTTTATCAAACACAAACTGTGACGTACTGAAAGAATCCAAGATAAATTTGTAAAACATCATGTCAGGCCCTTTCTAGTCCCAGTATCCCCTGGTGATCGAAGGTTGGGGTCTAAAAAATAGAACAGAAGAGAGAAGAGGAAACAGACACTAACTTGCCACAGATACATGTAGAGTGAAGAAGATATTTTTGTTTAAAAGACAGACAGCTGAGAAACAGTTATTTGATCCCTGCTGCTTGAGGGACAGTAGGGAAAGAAAGGTATTTTTGTGATCGCTCTTCAGCGTTCCCTATGCGGCTTGGTTCATACAGTCATGACAAAAACCCACGCTCTAATAATACATTGCAACCAACCACAGATATGTTGCAAGCATTATGCACAGTAGTAACTAACATTCAGTTTCCTTTTGATTACTTCCAGGCCTGTGACATTTACATTGTTGCACATTTCTTCCAACCTCAGAGCATTCAGAGTCAACAGCATACATCTAGTAATCATGTGCTGACATAGAAACTATAAGGAGTTTGTGCCATTTGTCTGTCTTTCATCACACTAAGGGTAACAGAGCAAATGAGCACCATAGTAGGAGTCCAATACATGAGTTTTGGACTAAACCTTTTCACCAACTAGCTGTGGCCTTGAACATGCCACTTCATCTCCCTGGGGCCTCTGGTTCCCTTTTGTGAAATGAGGAGAGGTCTCCAGGACTCCTTTCAACTCCAGTGTTCTATACTAAGTCATCAGTGAGTTCTGGCTAATAATAGTTTCAAAGGTAACAGTGCTCATCACATTCCACTGAGTAAAATCAGAGAGCAGAAAGATCAAGAAAGTGGACATTCCAGATGCTTTTAACATTTACCCATCAACGGGGCTTGGCTCAAATAGTTCTGAAAGTAATCCATGCATAACATTTCTGAAAGGGGAAGTAAGAATGTCATCTTGCATTTTAACATTTTAAATGTCAAATCCTCTGCATTGTTAATATTTATAAAGTTATCTCTATGGCATTATCGCTATCAAAGTAGTCAATCACGGATTTATTGAGAAGTATAGACATGAATGTTTTTTATCTCACCTAAGTATTTTCTGTACTAAATTTTGTTCTATTGCAGCATACTTGACAATTAGTGATTTGTAGGCTTGGTTAGCACATGCATACTTTTTAAGCAAACTAATGTAATGTGAGAGAACAGTTTTCAGTGTTTCCCTCTATTGGTATTTGTGGGTGCCCTTCACTGTTAACTACTACACCGAGCTACACAAACCAACTATCACAAATGGACTGTTTGCCAAACGCCTGCTTCCCTAATAAGGAGGCAACGTGTTACTGACACCCTTATGTGTAGAAGGTCTTATGTAGAGAGACTTATGAAATGCATATCTGGATTCCTATATTTTTTTCACTAAAGTCTAACAAATTCATGTAGTCAAATCTTAGGAAAGGAAGTGTGTTTGGTAGCTTGAGCCTGCTGTCCATACAGGCTCAGTGTGTCTTGTGTGAAAGACCAAATATCATCCCAGCGGACCTGACCTAGTTGAACATAAGTACACCATTGAGGAGCTACTGGCTTCAGAATTAATAAAATGTATAAATAAATCGGATGGCCTTCTGAAGAGGCTAAACTTGAAGTGCCTATTAATTAATTTTTTTAAAAGGCAAAACAGCAGCTTATAGCTGCTCTACTGATGCAGTAATCTGTGAAATGAAATTGTTCCATAGAAAGCATTCAGATTATTTATATTATTCATATTTTAAAATATTTTTAAATGTGTTTAACCTAGAAGAGATCATAATGCAGAGCCTTATGTTTTTCATAAGATAGTGATCAAGCCTAGAGGCATCTGAGTAATTTGGCATTTTCGCTTTTTATTCATAAGGTCTCTGAGTTTGTGTGAATGTGTTTGTAAATATATCTCAATTTCAGTTTTTGTTATTCAGAGAATATACATCAGTTCTTCTGACTAGTCCCAACAACACAACCCAATGTGTGTCTGAATTGATCACTATTTTAAAATCTAGAGAGCTGGGCAGTCTCTGTGCTCTTGGGCCTGCAGGTGAAGCTCATTAAAGAATCAATCACCAGTGAGGGCAACCATCCAGGCCCTCACTTCATTTGATAATATTATCCAGAAAAGAGGAATATTTTTCAGTTCTTTCTCACCTAGGCAGAATTTTGAGAAGTAACCATGAAAGATGAGACTGAGAGTTATAATTGGGTCTTTGGTATAGACAAATTGTACTGTGTCTTTTGAGTTTTTATTTTAAATTCCCCTCAAGGGTCACTGGATACAAAGACAATCTCTGAGTTTATTGAAGGGAAAGCCACAAAGCTGTTATACACAGCTCTATCTATGCCTATTTGTGTTTCACAGTCTTTTGTCACCCAACAACAAACAGACAAGATGGAATTCAATCTCTGAATTTCTTTACTGTCTTTTAAAGATTTTCTTCAAGGACTTGTTTCCAACCAACGTAGAAAAATAGTTCTAATTTTTTTTTAAAAAAAAGAAGAAACAAAGGGCTCTCCACATTTGCCTTATCATATGATGTCTTTTCTACACTCACAGTAGCAAATGTTAGAAGTACATTTCAAGTGGCAATTCACCTCGATAAATGTCAACATGAGGCCTTAAGGAAGCTTTTCAGCTTCCTCTCCTGGAAAGTGCTTTGGACATAGCAGCCATTGCTGCATTCACACTGAAACAGCTAACTGCCCAGCTGATTTTTCTTATATAATGTAGATAGGGCCATGGCTCCAACGTGAGCCAGTCTTAGTGCCACATTGCATGTTGGAGTTATTTTCTGGGTGACTAATTAGCTCTCAACCTGGTATCTTCATTTTGGATCCCAAATGATCCAAGTGGACATCATGATGTTGCCCCCAAATAATAGAATGGCTTCAGGCCCTCTGATGCAAAGAGAGGCCGTACAGCCGACTGCCTACCTGTGAATCCTAGGTTTGCCATTTGGTTGCTGTGCAGATCACTTAACCTGTTAGGAAATAATATTTTCATCTTAAAAAATGGGGAAAGAATAATGTCTACCACATAGGGTAAAAAATGAAATCATTGTGTAGAAGGTAGTTGACGGTTCACATTTTACAAGATTAGAAAATGTATTTAACCCAAAGTGAGACTATAATGCAAAGCCTTATGTTTTGGAAGAGGGTACTATAACCTAAAAACTGTTAATTGGGGCCGGGCACCGTGGCTTATGCCTGTAATCCCAGCACTGTGGGAGGCCAAGGCGGGCAGATCACAAGATCAGGAGATCGAGACTATCCTGGCCAACATGGTGAAGCACCGTCTCTACTAAAAATACAAACATTAGCTGGGCGTGGTGGTGCATGTCTCTAATCCCGGCTACTCGGGACGCTGAGGCAGGAGAATCGCTTGAACCCGAGGGGCGGAGGTTGCAGTGAGCCGAGATCATGCCACTGCACTGCAGCCTGGCGACAGAGCAAGACTCTGTCTCAAAAAACAAAATAAAAACAAAAAACAACAACAACAAAAGAACTGGTAATTGGGCCCCTTTACATATGGTTATGTGAATTAAATAAATTAACTTTTGTAATGTAGTTAGAATAGTGCCTGACACGTGGGAAATACTTTGTTAGTATTAGTTATCATTAACATAAATTCAGGTATATTTTTATTACAGTCAAGAAACCTCTTACAGAAGTTATAATTGAGAAATTAAAATATAACACAAAATTTTAAAGTTGTTTAAAGTTTCACTTTACTTGCTAGGCATGATGCTGTTCACCTTTTATCCTTTATCTTGTTAAAGATTACATGATGCCTTGGGGAACATGAATTTTTCTCTCTTAAAAAGAAATTAAACAATAGGTAATAAAGGAGCAAATATGTTCTGTTTTACATGTAGACCAAATATCCACTAACACGGGTTACATTTTATTTCTTAATTAAGTATCACACTTGATACCATCATGCTTCATACCCTTCAACATTTTAAAAGTCTTTTCTCATTTAGGAATTCATTTTTTATTTACCGATTTTGAGATGTAGATAAGACAAGGGAGATTATTATTTTCAGTTCACAAATGAGGACATTAAAGTTTTGTGAAACTGAAGGGAAGTGACCATCCTGAGTCATAAAACAAGTTCATGGTCCAGGATCACAGCCATGATCCGGCCCCCTCCCCCTCCACTGTGCTGGGTCCTGGACTCATCTGCTTCATACACATCTGCTGAACAGTTATTTCCAAGCACTCAATAGAAACCATCAGCCTCGCATGTTTTCCAAAGCTATTGATTGTGCCCCTACTCTTCGTTCATCTTGTGGATAATAAATCCATCCATTTAAAGACAAGAAGAATTCAGTGTTCAGCTATGGTCTGCTACACACATGTCCACTTTCCTTATATTTTCTTTGAACAGAACACAGTAAAATCTATTGTACAGCTCACCGGCGTGATACCGCTTTGATAGACACTGAGTGACCTAATATACACACTCCAGTGTACTCTAATCTGTGGTCTCCCAGCTCCCACTCGGCAGGAATTCTGAGATGTTGATGGAACCCCATGATTTAACAGAGCAGCCGGGCTGCCCTTTCACCCCTCACACTGGTTCTGACAGCTGCCTGCCATGTGTAGAGAAAACCTCACAGACTGAAACCCTGTCACAGAGTAAAGGTTCTTGAATAAACATACAAGCATGATCATGCTACTACTCTAAAATTAAACTGTTTTTTTAAACTGAATTTGCAGTAGGGACATTTTACAGCTGAAGATCTAAAGCACCCCAAAGCGGGCCAAGTACCCTCTCCCTTTAAAAATAAAACAAAATAATACACACAGTAAGCCTGGTCTTGTTCACACTTATTTGAGTTACCAGTTTTTCCTCAAGTGGATTAAGCCAATTTACCAATGCCCGGGTTTTTCTACTCTGAAACAATAACAAGCCTGCCAGAAATGATGTGCAGCGTTTTCCTGGCTTAGTTAGGAAACTCGATTTGTGTTTAAGCTGTCAATTTAATCCACACTGCCTTTTTACTTTTATCAGGGTATTCTTCAGGTAGAAAAGAATGGAAGGAGGCTTTAGGCATGACTACCGTCCTAAATATAAAGTTGGTTTTAAAAAAAAAAAAAATCCCTACTCGGCCCAAATAGCATTGTGCTTTATAATTCATTCTTTTCACATACAGTACCCTGCGTTATCATGGCTAATGTTTTCCTGCTGAGCTGCCATCATCTTTTGTCAAGCTGTCAGGGTATTAAATTGATGTACCTTCCACATTTGGATAGAGGTCATTATCCTGTTGCCTGGTTGCATTGCCTCTGCTGAGCAGGTTAACTGCTTGAGGTCTTTTATCTAGATAAATGTTTCGCCAGCACTTTTGCTCTGTGATGACACGAGCTGTTCCTTCGAGGTCAAATAGTGATGCTATGATAAGTTGTTCCCTGTGTGTTCACAGATATGGAAAGGACTGGAGTCCAAACTTCATTAATAGCCCGAAAAATAATAATAAATGCTCATTTTCGCATATTTCTCCACAAGATACTGGATTTGGGGGCTCTTTTAAAATTCCCTACATGCTAATTTTATATACTGGGGAAAAGAGTGCCTTTTAACTATTATATTGTTTCAGTATCATGAATGACTCCACCAAGTGTGTCAGAATCTACTGCTTAGTTCTGACGATGACAGAAATAAATGAATGTCGGTGTGTGTAATACATAAGAAATAATGTATATTGTTATTTGCATGGGTTACTAATATTAAAATAATATTTAGAGTAAAGACCATGATATTTGACACCTTGGTACTCTTGTCCACATAGAAAGATTATTTTTAAAGTGGAAATAAATCATTTCCCTTCCGTTAAAATTGATTTGTTAATTAAAAATAATTTTGATTAGCTTCTATTCAGTTATTTACAATGAAGAATACCAAATAAAAAGGAAAACAATTTTAAACGATTTTATCATAACCAATTAACTTTCAGGGAAAACTTGTTTGTAAATTCTGTTTTCAATCCTTTTTTTTTTTTTCTTTTTTTCTTTTCTTCTTTTTTTTTTTTTTTTTTGTTTGAGACACAGTCTCACTCTGTCACCCAGGCTGGAGTTCAGTGGCATGATCTCGGCTCACTGCAACCTCCACCTCCCAGGTTCAAGTGATTCTCCTGCCGCAGCCTCCCCAGTAGCTGGGACTACAGGTGTGTGCCACCACGCCCAGCTAATTTTTGTATTTTTAGTAGAGACAGGGTTTCGCCATGTTGGCCAGGCTGGTCTCAAACTCCTGACCTCAGGTGATTTGTTGATCCTCCCACCTCAGCCTCCCATCAGTCCAATTTTTAAAACTGACTTTTCCAGCCAGGCACGGTGGCTCACGCCTTTAATCCCAGCACTATGGGAGGCCAAGGCGGGCGGCACGAGGTCAGGAGATGGAGACCTTCTTGGCTAACACAGTGAAACCCCGTCTCTACTAAAAATACAAAAAAATTAGCCAGGCCTAGTGGCGGGCGCCTGTAGTCCCAGCTACGTGGGAGGCTGAGACAGGAGAATGGCATGAACCTGGGAGGCGGAGCTTGCAGTGAGCAGAGATTGCGCTTGCGCTGAGCTGAGACTGCGCCATTGCACTCCAGCCTGGGCGAGAGAGCGAGATTCCATCTCAAAAAAAAAAAAAAAAAGAAAAGAAAAAAACTGACTTTTCCAATTGAAACAGACTTCATCTCCATATTTGCTATGACTAGTGTTGTTATATGAACTAAAAGATGCTTTTATTAGTAAGTAGAATAATTTTTTTTAATATTGGAGATAATACCACTTGAAACTATGGTCTCTTAAAATGTAAGCACATAAAAACACATGGAAATAACTTTCTTGACACTACATAATCTGAGGCCAAGCTGCTTAAATTTAATCTTTGAATAACTCGTTTTCTAATGGATGGTGTATTTAGTGTCGTCTTTTGTTTTTTGTTTTTTGTTTTATGAAATGGAGTCTCACTCTCGCCCAGGCTGGAGTGCAGTGGCGTGATCTCAGCTCACTGCAACCTCCACCTCCTGGATTCAAGCAATTCTTCTGCCTCAGCCTCCCAAGTAGCTGCGACCACAGGGATGCATCACCACACCCAGCTAATTTTTGTATTTTTAGCAGAGATGGGGTTTCACCATGTTGGTTAGGCTGGTCTTGAACTCCTGACCTCAAATGATCCACCCACCTCAGCCTCCCAAAGTACTGGGATTACAGTCATGAGGCACTGTACCCGGCCCATATTTAGTGCTGTCTTTTAAAAATGCATACTGTTTTTTTCTACAGTTGACTAGATTTTCAATTGAGGGTCTAGATTTTATGATTGAGGGTCAGTTGTGTTCAGTCCACAAATTTTATCATAAAACAAAATTTAAATCCTGGCTAGAGGTAGCATCTTATTATTGTGCTTGGGTTTATGAGGTTAAATGCAGTGATAAATTTATTCACTTACCCAGTAAGATCTGTTAAGAGGTATAGAGACAAACATGAATGAGACAGAGTACCACCTTCACTGGAAGATTCTGTATTCTCTTTCATATCCATTACTTATTATCGGTGTAGTTGCCCAAGCTGGATAGCTCAGTATCCTCCACGACTTGCCCCGTCTTTTAACCAGACATTAAGTGAGCCACCAGGACCTGTTAATTTGCCTTCTAAATAATTATCTTAAATTCACTTTTCTCTCCTCCACTCCCAATTGTCTTCCCACTTTAGCTGAGGCCCTCTTTATCCTTCATCTGCTTCCTAAATGGACTTCCTTCCTTTGGTTATTCCTACTCCTTACCACTGCCCATTTTCCTCACTGCTAGAAGAGATTTACTTCCAAAACTCCAAATCTAAGCAGCCACTTCCTGATGAGAAATGTTCCAGTGGGTCACATAGGCTAGATGGTGAAGTAAAGAATTCAGAGGCCTGCATGATCTGTCCCTGATTGCTGTTTCCACCTAATCCCTAAAACTCACTCAGTGTTCCCCCCACAGAGTTGCTTGGGGTACAGAACATGCCTCACTCTCCCGTTCCACCAGACCGAGCTCTGTATGTGTGGAAATGCCCTCCTTCCTTATTCTCTTAGACTTATTTCTCTAAGAAGCCTTTTTTTTTTTTCACTTCTCCAGCAAGAGATAATTGTTCTTCCTCTTTGACCTTGTACCTTACTCTTTCACTCACATCAGATTTTATTTTTATTAATTATAGGACTCCCTCATGAAATTATGAATTCCTATTAGGTATGTTTCACATCCTATTCCTGTAGTTTTTGAACGAGGATAAATATACCCCTCATGCCCAAACTTTCTTAATTTTCCTATGTTGTTCTAAAATTCACCTGCCTGAGAACACCTGCTACTCCTTCTTTTCTAATGACCTTTCTTCTCCTTTACCAAAGAAAATGTCATCTGTCCCCATTTTACTGGGTAGAATTGTCTTGAGCTGTACAAACTTCCATATAGCAAACAAAAGATTACATTCACTTACTGGTGTCAGAAAAGCCTCCTCTAATCAAAGCCTCCTGTAATCAAACCAGGCTCATTCTAGCAAATAGTACATATTCTGTTCTTCCAGGGATGCATCAGCTAAGTTGGGGAGAAGGGAAGACATCCTCATAAACCTCATTAAGAGATGCATTCCCAATTAAAGTCCAATTTTGGGGTGCGATGGCACACTCCTGTCATCCCAGCTTCTAGGGAGGTTGGAGCAATGGGATCACTTGATCCCAGGAGTTCAAGACCAGCCTGGGGAAAAAGTAAGACTGTGTCTCTTAAAAAAAAATAAAATAAAAAAGTGGCCGGGCACAGTGACTCACGCCTGTAATGCTAGCACTTTGGGAGGCCGAGGCGGGCTGATCACGAGGTCAGGAGATTGAGACCATCCTGGCTAACACGGTGAAACCCCATCTCTACTAAAAATACAAAAAATTAGCCGGGCGTGGTGGCGGGCGCCTGTAGTCCCAGCTACTCAGGAGGCTGAGGCAGGAGAATGGCGTGAACCCGGAAGGCAGAGGTTGCAGTGAGTCGAGACTGCATCACTGCACTCCAGCCTAGGCAACAAAGCGAGACTCCATCTCAAAAAAAAAAAAAAAAAAAAAGTTTACTTTTATTTTTAATAATTATTTTCAAATTTGTCCTATTTTGTTAATTTGATCATCTATGTACCAATATAATTTTAATGATGATTCAATCCAGAAGAAATTCTTAAATGTTTTTAATCTTATTATCTTAGGAGTTTTTTAAAAATTAAATTTAAACTTATGTACATATTTACACTATGGAGTATTACAGAGTAATAAATCAAGACATTCCAGAAAAAGAACATATTATATTAGAATAAAATTCTAAAAGAGAAGTGCACTGGACGTACTAAAGGAGAAAAACATGTGATGTAAAATTTCCAACTGTTAGAGAACAATGTATTCATGTACTTTTTAAATGAAGGCTGTTACTGTACATCTTTTGACCCATTTTTAAAGAATGAAATAAAATCTTTATTTTAAAATGTAAATACTTTTCATAAGCCAAACATTACATTCTTTGTCACTAAATTCATGATTTTAAAAAATCCTATTTCAACTTCAAAATGTACAAAGAGGTTACATAGCACAACAGAAACTATTTATGGAGCAGCCAAGCAAAAAAGAGTGAAGACTAATAAAAGAATCAGATTCCAATTCTAGAAATCCTGACCAAATGTGTGGAGTGTTTACATCCTGTATTTTTATTTGGTTTTTGTCTTGTTTGTTTATACTTTGGTTTTTTTTTTTTTTTTTTCCGTATTATAGAGAAATACTTAAGTAAAATTACTTTCCTCTCAATTATACCAAACAGTAAATATTATCCAAAGGTGAATCAGTAGCCACCCAGGACACAGGACTTCTGCAGATCTCTATAGCCCAGCTAAGCCAAAGGGCCTCCCTAATTTCTGTGGATAGATTAGTGGTGGGAGAATTTACTGGATTTCGTATGAAAGCACATGTCTCCTCTTCACACCTTGATTCCGGTCTTTGCTGCTGATCTAGCGTGAAAGAAGCTGGGTCAAGAGGTCAGTGTTTTTATTTTGATTTGGAATTATATAGTTGAAAAATCCAATGACTGCCATTGCTGTCATTAAATGTGCAACTTTCTGTTTTTGAATTTTTTTTTTTTGCACTTAAATACCAGGAGATCATAGACATTGGGTTAAGTATGTCATAGGATCCTTTGTAATGGATTCAGTCTTGAGAATTCCCCTGGTCAGCTGAGGTACGGAAGCACAGCCACATGATTAACGCAATCAGAGATCCCCACCTTGGGTAGGCATGATCATTAATGCTTATCATGAAAGATGCTTTGCTAGGGATACAAAATGCATCACAAATTCATATCCCTCTGCCTTCAAGGAGTTTACCTTTCCTAGTTTTGAAGAAGAGTTTAAATAATAATACAATTTGTGCTGGGTCTATTAAATAGTCATTAAAGTAATATTTAATGAACATGCTGAAATATGCTCTATGCCTATCATTAACTGAAAAAAGCAGGTTGCAAAACAGCTATGTGTAGTACAACCCCATTTCTGTAACTAAAGTGTGCACAAATATAAATAGAAAGAAGACTGAAATATATCAGGAGAATGTTAACATTAGTTCTCTCTTGATTGAGTAGGATTATAGATGAGTAGAATTGTTTTTTTGCTCATTTATGACTCTACAATAAAGATCAGGAAAAAGCTGTTGTTATTTTTAATTAAAATAAAACAGCCTATGTGTGTCAGATGAGTAATGGAATAGATAAGGGTCTCTCCACGAGGTCAGGGAGGAGAACCCATGCCAGGGGTGTTTTGGTCAGAAATGCCTTAAAAGCCAAAGTGGAACTTGCCTGGGATTTAGAGAAGGAAAAAGGAAGAGATGAATATTCAAGGAAGCCAAAGGGGCAGACATAGTGTTTTTACATTTTTTTTATTATGGAATGTTTAAACATATGCAAAAGTAGACAGAATGAACTGCCATGTACCCAGCTTCAACAACTGCCGACTTTCAGTTGTTTTTTTTCCTCTGATCTACACCCACTCTGCCCTTCCTACCCAAGTTACTTCACAACAAATCCAAGACAACATTGTTTCCTCTTAAATATTGCAGAATGTAGTTCTATAAATACTATCCTTTTTAAACCTAATCACAACACCGTGGTCACACTCCCCTGGCCAAAAAAAAAATTTCAGCGCTTCCTTAATACCGTTAAGTATTCAGTTAATGTTTACATTTCTCTGATTGTCCTATCAACAATGTTTTCAAATTGATATGAGTCTGAATTTCTTCCCTCCCTCCATCTCCCTCTATCCTCTCCCTTTCCCTCTATTCACCTTTCTCTCTTCATAAAATTTTGTGGAAGAAGCCAAATTACTTGTCCTTTAGAGTTTCCCACAGTCAGTTTTGCTGATTGCATTCCTGTGGTGTCCTTTAACATGTTCCTCTCTCTCCCATATTTTCTACAAATTGGTACGTAGATCAAGAATTTTGATCAGATTTAGGTTTAATTTTTTTAAAGGCAAAAATATTTTGTGATGGTGATGTATATTTCCATAGCTGTTAATGATCATTGCCTAGATCCACTAATTCATTGAGGATTACAAAATGATGATATTCTGTCTAATTCTATCAGTTCTTTATAGTTTATTAGCTGGAACATTTCTAAACAGAAAATCTTCCCCTTATTATGTTATTTTGTTGCCCTGAGGAACCTTTTATATAGAAAAGACCAGATGAAGGCTTGGTTCTTTCTCTTTTCAAAATAATGAGTAGTTTCCTAATATCCTCCAAAGGTGATGGATGTATTTTGATTTATTGCAGTTATTTTTTTGACAAATGGGAGACTCTTCCAAGTTTCCTTCTGACCCCTTTTGACCAGACCCTAAGAATTTCTAATAGCTTCCTTTCTTTCTGGTATGGCAAGATGTTCCAGACTCATCTAATGTTTTTCCTGCTTCAGACATGGAATCAGCCTGTTCTATCATTGTCAACAAATTGTCAGGTCACAATTTGAGTGCTAAGGGTATACATTGCTACTAGGTTGATCATTGTTCCTATACTTTTTTAATAGATTATGATATGTATGTTTCTTTTTAAGATGAAACACATTACAAATTTATATTGATAGATTATGGAGTTTTCACTTAACCTTGCTGATCTTAAATGGTATCTCTTTCTACACACTGGAAATTATGGCTAACAGATTACTCATCTGCTTTATCCCACACTGCACGCACACTAGCCTCAGAATGGAAATGTGATTAATGAAAATTGGTTCAGATTTTTTTCTTCCTTTTTTCTCTTTTTGCAGTTCTTTGTTTTTACTAGGGTATTCCAATGAGCAATATACTATATAATCTAATTATTGTATAGTACCATAGTCAAATTCCTCTGTTTTAAAATCACTTCCTGTAATTACTCTCATATACCACCAACTACATAGATAGGTTTATTTTTTTTTATTTTTAGGATTGCCTTTTACATTTTTTGTTTAATAATATTGTAAAATATATAGTTGCAAAGTCAGATTGATAAAACAAGATTTATTCAAAGAAGTCTACCTCTACCTCTGTCTCTTCTTCTCCTTATGTAATTTTTTTATTTTATAGTTTAATGGACAGTAAAACATAAAATTTAATATGTATATGGAAACAAGTGACAGAGATAGAAGGTAGACTTTATACTATAAGCAAGTATGTATCTATATTTATGAACTCCCCTCTCTTAGATAAATGGTGATGTGCTTCTCTTTATACCACTATATGCACTACCACCTGCCATGCTTCCTTTAAGGAGAGCTGGAGAGAACAAAAGGAAAAAATGTGAATGGAAAGCATTTTTTCTTAAAGGAAAAGCCTATGCAAATATAAGAGATTCCTATTAGAAAACCTAATTTTCCAACGTGAGATTATTCAGAGACTCAGTTTTTATTAACATTTTAACCAGATCCTATTCCTTGTAAATTTTGAGGAATAAATTTTTCACCAGAGAGGGAAAGCCTGTGCTCATTACACTAGCTGAAGCAAAGCTTTCCAAGGCATATCCATTTATGTGCAACAAGTAAACACCAGCTCTGAGAGTCACGTTGCAAACTTCTAATGTTTAGTTGACTTCTAAGGGATTTAATCAACCTTCAGGATATATGATTCAAATCTCCCAAAAAAAGTAATTAAGAAAAATCCTTTCTATGGCAAGGAAAAAGCACATTGTTTCCATTAATTTTATGAGTAATTTTGTTTTTGTTGGCTGAAAACTAAACCCAGGCTGGGGTGGTGCACAGTGGGAGGGAGGACTTATTAAAACAGCACAGAGTTTGTGTGTGTCAGACATGCCTTACTACACAGTCATATAAGCACATGTGTGCACATAGATCAGCCACTGCAGCTCAGTGTATTCAAAGCTGGTCTCTTCTCCCCTTTCAAGTCAGTTTCTCCTCTCACCTTTTCTACCCTTACTTATTCATGGTCCCGTTCTGCACCCAGTCACTCTAGCTCTCCTTTCTTCTGCATTTCCTATCAGCTTCCAAGACTGGCAGGTCTTTGCTTTTAAGTCTCTTGATTTCCCACCCTTTTCTTTATTCTCTCATCTCATGCCAATATATTTCTGTAAGAGTTTCTCCAGGCTTAACTAGTCAAATAACAAATACTTATTGAGTGCTTGCTATGACTACAGGCTCTCCCTCATTCGCTTCCCTCCTACATTGAATGGTGACACATAACATGTCATTCCCTTCTCTGAGATCTGAACTGACACCTTCTTTCCACCTCAAGTCTAAGCTCCTCTGTTTTAATTTCAATACGTCTTACAATCTGATTCCATCCTACTAGAATCTACCCCAAAAGGCTCAGTTTCTCTATTCACACCGGATTCTGTCTCCATGTTTCATTTATTCATTGTCTCTATACAAATTTATTGAACACCTGGCCTATGCCAAGCACAGTGCTGAGTGCCTAAAAATAAGAAATGGTTCTTGGCCCAGTGTGTTGGCTCACACCTGTAATCTCAGCACTTTGGGAGGCCAAGGCAGGAGGATCACTTGAGGCCAGGAGTTCAGGAATAGCCTGAGCAACATAGTGAGACCTGTCTCTACTAAAAATATTTTAAACCAGGCGCTTAAAATTACATTTTTTAATAGATGTAATCCCAGCTACTCAGAAGGCTGAGGCAGGGTAATCACTTGAACTCAGGTGGCAGAGGTTGCAGTGAGCCGAGATTGCACCACTGCACTCCAGCCTGGGCGACAGAGTGAGGCTCCATCTGAAAAAAAAAAAAAAAAAAAATTTTAAATTAGCTGATTGTGCCACTGCACTCCAGCATGGGTGACAAAGTGAGATCCTGTCAAGAAAGAAAGAGAGAGAGAGAGAGAGAGGAGGGCTCCTTAAGAAGCTTCCACAGTCTTAAGGTAGAAATATAAGAAATATATAAGAAAATGACATAATATGATATGATCAAGGTTTTATTTGTAAAGGTTTTACAATGTGCTGGGTAAGTTCAGAGAAAGAGTGCTTGTTGATTCCACCTGAGGAGGACTGAGGAGGCAGTCTGCCTGTTTCCTTTGAAGTCCAGTAAAATTGTCGAAAGGGGACCAAGGCCAAAATGAAGGGAAAGCTGAGAGTCAGAAGCTGGTATATCTTCTTAGTCAAAGACAGGAAGAAAGAGAGTCTGAGTGGGAGAATGTGAGGACAAGAGGGAGCTTCTAGAGAGTCGCTGAGAACAGTATTAGAATGGGGATGGCTCCTCTTTATTAAATGGTAGGTGTTTGGTGTAAAGTTGCTGAATTGGTGGGATGAAGGCAGTAGTGGGAACTCACACATTGGAGCTGAGGACTACTGTAGCGTAAGCACGGAATCGATGTTGAAAATGGTTATGATGGAGCAGGAAAGTTGGGGTCAGATTGAGAAGGGCTTTGATTGCCAGCCCTGTATGTAGTTGGGGGCAGGGGCCTCAGAAGGAAGATTGGCCAGGCAGCAAGGTTGGGGCCAGTCATGGGTGAGGTGAACTCCTGATTGATTATCCTAGCCACAAATCCTAGAGAGGAAGGGCATCAACCTAGGGGAATGGGTCACCTTTTTCTAATTTGCATAAAGACATGCGTACATTGCAAGTGGTAGCCCCAGCTGTCACCTGTATTTTAGGAAAAGGATTCTAGCAACAAATGTTTGTTCATGTATTCAATTATTGTTTATTGAGTATCCCCTGTGTCCCAGACATAATTCTAGGCCCTGGGGACTCAGTGGTGAATAAGACACACACATTTCAGCCCTGAGTTCAGAGAGAATAAACAATGATATAGAAATAAAAGAACTATTTAGAAACCTGTTGCCCTTCCCTGGGCCTTTCTCTATCCAATTCTACTAATCCTACAGAACCCAGCTCAGTTCTAACCATCATCCCCTGCTTGGTTGATAGCCCCTATGAATCACCTTTTCCAAAACTTCTATTTTTAAAACTTTGTTTAAAACTATACTTTATTCCTGATTACAGAAGTAGCACATGTTCAATATATAAATGCAAAAACAACAGAATTACACAATATAAAGAGGACATACCTCATCATCTCACTTACCATATGGAACTACTTTCCATTGGTACATATTCCTATAATGATTTACTTCTATATAGCCACCAATATATTATTGTCATCACCATCATTATTATGTTCATGAACATCATTATAAAATGGGCAAATTACTCCTAAAACTATGGGAGACTTTTTCCTAGAGAGAGCATAGAATTATTTTATTTTTACAACTTCATTGAGATATTACCACATCCTAAAATCCACCCTTTAAATATACTTCAAATAGTGTGCAGTTCAGGGGTTTCTAGTGTATTCACAGAGTTGTGCAAATATCACCACAATCTAATTCCACAACATTTTCATCTACTTTAAAAAGAAACTGCATATCCATTGGTTTTCACTGTCTATTCCCACTTCCCGCAAACCCCCACAGCCTCAGGCAACTACTCATCTACATTCTGTTTATGTGGATTTACCAATTCTGGACATTTCATATAAATGGAATCATACATATGTGGCCTTTTGTGACTGGCTTCTTTTAGTTAGCATAATGGTTTCAAGGTTCATCCATGTTGTGGCATGTGTCAGCACTGTCTGCCTGCCTGTCTCCCTTCTCCCCTCCCCACCCCTCCGCTTCCCTTCACTTCCCTTCCCTAATAATATTCCATTTCATGGATATACCACATTTTATTTATCTGTTCTTCAGTTGATAGACCTCTGGTCATTTTCAGTTTGAGGCCATTATGAATAATGCTGCTATGAACATTAAAGTGGCTGCATAGTTTTACATCCCAACCAGCAACATACAAAAATCCCAACTTCTCCCCATTATCATTGATCTTAGGTAGAGCAGTTGGCTTCTAATGGTTCACTTATTGTTTATGTACAAATTACAAAAGCTTTGTCTTCCAAGTTTATGGTAAAGTCTGAAAAGCTACTTTTGAGTGAACCCTTCTCTTTGGGGAAAAATATTTATTCAGGTTAATGTTCTTCACCAGAGGGACACAGTACACTCTAGTCTTTCTCTTTCAGCAATCACATGGATCCACGATGTAGGATTTTTTGTTTGTTTGTTTTTGTTTGTTTCATTTTTTTTCTTTAAATTCTGAGACAAGGAAAAAGCCTGAACTTAACATCAAGTACTGGGCTATTACTGACCCTATAAAATCTGTGACAATTAAAATATTCTCTGCATGTTAGTCAGTTATACCTTTTAAGAGGAGAATATACACATGAAATGTTATACTTGGTAACAGAGCTACAATAAATCTGCAGGAAGAAATACCACCAAAATCAGGTTAAAGGGGACCTATTAGCTCAATTAAAGCACAAGAACAGGATTAAATAAAGCAGTGGTTGAGCATAAATTATTAAAAACAGTACATAATTATGTGCATATCATCACATTGCTTTTAAAATATTTATTGCTTTAATTCATTTAAACATAATAATTACTCTGTGCTTGTAATAAGGTATTGTTTTATTTTAAAATATGGTTAAATACTGATGAATACTCATCTCGTAGTTCTTTGTCATGTGCCACAATCCAAACATTGCTCTCTTTTCATATTGCAGTCAAGACCCATGGGAATCAGTAGATAGCTGCTACAATGTCAGCTTTAAACCAAAACTTTAGTGAGGGCATATATCATGGGGACTCTGTGGGAATTTCTTAAGACAGATGGTCAGCAGCTTCTTCCAAACGTTTCTGAACACAGAGTATTCTTTTCACCATTAATCCCATAATTATCTTCCCTTTTATTATGAAGTATCACTTTTATTTGTTAAGAATTGTAGTAATTTTCAGATCAGGAAGAGTAAAGGAACCAATATTTATGAAGTGATGAAGTGATCCCTGAGTGCTAAGATTTACTGAAGCGGCATCTTTGTCTGGGGTAAATACCCAGGGTCCGTAGTATAATGCCAAGGAGATTAAGGACACAGACATACACGAGGAGTGAGTTTAGGAGTGGAGGTTTAATAGGCAAAAGAAAAAGAAAGGAGAACAGCTCTCTCTCTTGCGAGAGACGGAGGGGCTCCTGAAAGGGAAAAACCAGCCATACTGCACCATATTTTATAAGCAGGCTTGAGGAGGCAGTGGCTGATTTATGTAAGGTCCACAGATTGGTTTAACCAGGTGTGGCGTTTACATAGTGCATGGGGAAGGCTGGTCACCCCACCATAATATTATTATGCAAATGGAGTCTTTGCCTGGCCAGTGCCATACTGTTTTCTCCTTACAGTACACATGATTTAGCAAAGAGAAGGGAAGATGGAGCCACCATTTTGAACATGCCTAGTCCAAGGTAGCCTTTTCGTATTGTCACAGCTGCCGCCATTCACCCATGGAAGCTTCCAGCTTGCTTGTCTATAGCTGCAGCTGGATTTTACAGGCTGTTCTTTATTAGAAAAGAAAATGATTTGGGGTCTGCTTTTCATTAAAAGGAAAACCTTACCAAGGACTCCTGTACCATCACTATCTGCCTAAGTAATTTCTTCTTCTGCATGATTACTGTGTGATTCATTTTTTTTTTAAAGAACTTTGATTTCTTGTGATTTCCAGTAATTAAATGAAGATTTTTAGGAGTATCATTTAAACATTCCTCATACATGTTAACTCATACCCTTTATAACTGAAAATGAACATTCTAATGAAATGCAACTGTTTATAACTTCTCAGTGGAATTGAGGACAGAATAGAATCTAGTGCTCATCTCCTCCCAAACTAAGCAATTGAAAGCAATATCCAGACAAAACAGAGCCCTCAATATCAGTGGAATTCCAGAGTTGGACTGAGTTTTCAACTTTTTCCACTGGATTCTGAGTCTACCAGTTAAGAGCTGGAAACTCAGGACCAAAGTGTAGTATACGTGTAGATGGATAGATGGACGGACAGATGGATGGATGGATGAATGGATACATACATACATAACTGTTTTCAAAATGTCACTACTGTGTTACGTTTAGAGTAATAATTTCAGAATCTGTAAAGTTTTAAATAATTGCCAAGCCCGAATCTTCTGTCTTGGTGATCGTTACAGAATATGGTTATAGAGAAACTAGTCATTGGAATAAGAAAATAATTCCGTTGACTTATTACCAATGTTATACTTTAAAATAAGATGTGACTGTAGAGCAACAATGTATCACTACATTGTGTAATGGTTGATCAGTTTAGAAATAAGAAACTCAAACCTAGTTTCTTTTCTGTAAATAAGAGGATAAAATAAAATCTTTTTATATTTGAAGTGTTCCTGTTTAGTAACAACCAAGTGCCCAAAACTGTGTTGTTATTTTATTTTCTTTCTTCAGACATGTGTCTTGCGTGTTTGTAATTAACAAGATTAAGCAACATTTGACATTCCTGATTATTTTCAACTTAGCATATTACCTTTTTCCTCTTTGTTATTTCACTTCATTATTAATGCTTTGAATAAATATCATTACAAAAAAATCAACAAAATAATTTAATTTGGATGTACAGTGTGGATATTATCTTTTTTCTCTTCCTCACTTCACTTCATCATTAATACTTTGAATAAATATCATTACGAAAAATCAACAAAATAATTTAATTTGGATGTACAGTGTGAAACATGAAGCTTATGTTACTTCTTCTTTCCTTTATGAATAATTTTATCTTAAACGTAAGAAATTTATCATTGAATAATGCTCATCAACTAAGCCAAGTGCTCAATAAGTCTAGTTTTTCATTGCAAGTACCAAATATTATTATCCCACAAATCCACAATTATGGGGTCACCAGTTCTTCATCACATTTAGTGTGTGTGTTCATTATACAAATAATAAATGCATTCATATTGTAAAGTATGCAGAGAATATGTAAGAATATCTAGTAAAAGTTAAAGTTCTCACCCTGCAGAAAATCTTGATCTCTTTACTATTGATAGTTTATGTGTATCTTATCAGATCATTTTTGATATGCATGACAATTTGCACTTAAAATTTCAAAGAATGTTATTACTTGAATGTACTCAGATTATGATTATATGAAATTCAGTTCACCCGATCTGAAAGTGATATTCATGAGAATCCCAAATTTTTTTTCAACCAGATATTTGGAAACTTTCCTATTGCTAGAAGAAATAAACACAAAGATAGAATGCTGTAAAGAGTGTCAGATGTATCCAATACAACTATTGATTTTTCAACATGAAAGCATGAATTTTCTTGTATGGCTTGTGGTATTTTTCTCATTACCTTATCAAAAATGTTCTACTGTTTTTCAAAAACAAACCTGTCCTTCCACCTACATAGCATAAGAGTTAACTGCCATCACAATACCATAGAGAGGGTATGGATTTTGGAGTAATAAAACCTGAGTGTTAGTTTCAACTTCACCCTTTAATAGCTGTGAGTCGTTAAGTAAATTATGTGTATTCTCCACCCCTCATTTTCCTCCTCACTGAATAAGGAATAACAAAACTAACCATCTCCCTAGGATTGTTTTCAAGAACAGATAAGTTGCAGTTTTTGTCCAAGGACTTATGATCCCAAATAGACATGACAGACATTGTATCATTCAGGATTGACTAGATTTTGTGCTTGCTCAATATAACAAACCTTTATTTCTTACACCATATGTCCAAATGTAGACATGGAGGGGGTTCTGCTCATTGTTCACTCAAAGACACAGGCTGAGGCCCCATCTTCACAAGGTGCTTCCTCAGTCACCTTGGGAAGGGAAAGAAATCTACCAAGATAAACACTGGCCTTTAAAGCAGCCACAAGGATGCACACATTTCATTGATCAGGACAGGTCAAATGGCTATGCCTGACTTCCAGGGAAGCTGGGTAACACATTCCATTGAGGTAGAGTGCTTAAAATTAGTAAATAAAACTAATGACCACCACAGAAGTGTTAGCAAACGTTAGAGATAATATAAAGTAGGAAAGGATGAAAAGTCATTCTTTGTTATTTTGTTTCTTGTTTTTGTCTGTTTTGTTTTTGTTTTTAAGTCCGAGTCTCACTCTATCACCCAGGCTGGGGTGCAGTGGCATGATCTCAGTGTCTCGGGTTCAAGCGATTCTCATGCCTCAGCTTCCTGAGTAGCTGGGACTACAGGCACGCACCACCATGCCTGGCTAATTTTTGTATTTTTAGTAGAGACAGGGTTTCACAGTGCTGGACAGGCTGATCTCAAACTCCTGACCTACAGTGATCCACCCACCTCAGCCTCCCAAAGTGCTAGGATTACAGACGTGAGCCACCCTGCCCAGCCAATTCTTTTTTTAATCCCAGAGAGATGAAAAAAGATTTCCAAGGGAAGATAACAAGTCTGAGGACACAAATGGGAGACTTAGGTGGTATCAGGCATGGAAGGAACATAGCTTGAAAACTTCAGTAAGAAGACAAAGTCAGGGATGGATGGCATCAAAGTGAAATAAGCTGGGTCTCATACGTGTCTGACCAGAGATCAACCCCACACTTTTAGATCTGAAGAGTGTTGCAAACCTCAGCCTAAGTCTACTCGTCCTCAGTTGCCCCTATACATCATCAGATGGGGATATCTGTCCCATAAAATGACCTCAAGGCCACACAACTCCACTTTCCTGTTCCATTCCTGGAACAGGAAATGGAACCTGATATGGCTTTTGGTGTCTGGTCTCACTGTAGCATTGTGGTGTTACTTTTGGCCTTTCTGTAGCTCCTGGTGCTTCTTTATCATGAAAGATCACTTACCAAACCAGAGTTAGCAACACCACAGCTTCATACACCACTGAAACAATCACAGCAAAGTTTTCTGTCCCCTCAGAACCTCTAAAGAACACTCTATTTTCTTGGTGCTTGAAAATAAAGGGAGTGAGCCTCCTTTACTATTTACAAGGAAGACATGTCAAAGGAAAGAAGTTTAAAATGCATTATGCCAAGTCCAGTTTTTTTCTTAAACTTCCTTAGCTTAGTTGTAGAAAGGTTACAAGTCTACAAGATGCTTAGGGTTCCATATATATATGAATTTATATATACATAACTTATTTTCAGAGTATTTCTTCAAACATACCACAAACTGTGTTCAGATGGGGGGTGGGATGTGTTTATGTTTGCATGTATGTGAGTACAGTGAGGGAAGGTAGAATAAGGAAAGGGGAAATGTGAAGCTTCAAGAAGGGGAAATGAGGAATTGCCTTCTTGCATTTGATCAGGTGGAGAACTGTGGTCAGAAAATGTATGTATGCTTTGAGTTTAAACTCTTAGTGCCTTCTTTATTTGATGCTCAAGGGAAGCAATGGTACAAAATTAAGTGGTATAAAATTAAAATTGTGTGGATCAGAGAACTGGAGCAATTCTGTGCAAATTACCTCGAGCACCCAAGCCAGCAAGCAGATCAGCGGGAGGAGCAAAAACAGGCATGGTTGCTATGGCAACCTTATTCTGATTGAGGAATTGTGATTCATACCTGACCCCACATTTTCCTTTTCCCTTCTTAATTGGGTCCTGAAGATTTATAGTGCTACCAAACCCTCTCACAGAGAGATACCACATAACCAAAGATAGCTATCTCCTAGCAAGGAAGGCACAAGTAACTTGGGATGAACAAGGTTCAGGGTAGATAAGGCTTAGCCAGGGAAATAAAAGTGAGCAAGAATCATCAGAATGCCAAGCTGCAGGCCACGCCCTGCTATACCACAGCCCTGAAATGACAAAACCAAAGTAAGACCATAGAAGACGGGTCAGTTCATGAAGAGCAGATAGAAAACCATGCGTTGTTCTTCTAATGATCAGAAAAACACTCATGGATAAGGGAAACAAACCTCTGTCCAGAAAGTAGGAGGGGAAAGTACTTCTCCAACTTGCATTTCTGAGTTTCAGCTTTCTCAACTCTAGGACAGACTAAAAATATATACCTTGAAAGGTTGCTGTGAGGCCCAGAGACACAATAAATTCTCTTCAACTACTCAGATTAGTTTTCTGCAATCCCTTCTGAGAGGGAACTTATGGGGGGGCCACACTAAGAATAATTGCAAGTTCTTGGCTGATGTTTTTACCTAAGAAGGGAAAATCAAAGTTCAGGGTCATTGGCAAAGCCATGAGAAGCTCTCACAATAATTTTTATTTTCACATACTAAATAAAGTGATTATCAATGGTATTTAGTATCAGCAGTAAGAATGGATACTATAGAATTAATTTCCATTTATCTTTAATCCTGTGTTAATATTAGTACATCACTGGTGACATTAATAGAGAAGAAAAAGAGTGGAAAGTGAGGGATTGTATTTAGGAAAAAGAATTTTCTACTCAGCTCTCCAAACTCTCGGGATCATCTAAATAGGGACCCACACTGCCAACGTATGCTTCTCCTGTTGGCTGTCACATTCATCAAATAACCTGATCCAGGTTTCTCCTCTCTTGAAGGAAATATGATGCATAGAATGAGTGAGATATTTTGTTTATTTTGGTTTTGTTTGCTTGATTATATTTTTCTCATATGGGGGAGTGTAGGAAATCATGTTAGACCATGCCCCTTGTTCAAAAGGAATTTACTTCAAACATTTAACTTTTCTAGAAGGTATTTCCTCTGCCATACGTTCTAAAATTATGGCTAGGTGGTGGAAGTGCTGCTTGATGCTTCAACATTCTGACATCATAATCCTGAGGTTCTTGACCTTGGATCTGTGGGTCTATTAATGGAAATCAGAAGGCCTATGCACCATCTGAAATTGTATGAAAAAAATCTGCATGTAGTTAAATATATGCAGTTTTCTGAAGTAAATTATCTTGGCATTCATCTGGTTCTTAAGTTTGGCAGAGACTCAGAAGGTTAAGAATTATCACAATCTGAGTTCTTTGTGTCTGTTCTCTTCTTGGCACTAGTGTTTATCGGTGGATTGTCCACTGAGGGTTTGGTGAGAGTAGGAAAGAGGGGCAACATTAAAGAAATGTTTATTGTCTTGGAAAAATATGTGATTATAACATTTAGAGTCCATATAACTGTGTATGGCATAGCAGATTAAAGGAAGTGAATGGAAGTTGGTTTCAAATTATGTATTTATCGAATCAATTTGGAGGCATTTCTTAAGTACATAAAAGTAAATCTACATATGTTTGAAGTTCAACTACAAAGAATTTATGGTCAAGAGAGGTTACAGTTATATATATATAACTATATATACTATATATAGTATATACAGTAGTATATATAGTATATAGTATTATATATGTGTATATAGTACTGATCAATGTAGCCCTCCAGTGACCATGATTGTATAGTACGTTTTGTCAGATTCGTTACCCACAGTTTTATTTGGAGGTTCTTCAAACGTAAAGCTCTTCTTGCCATTAATTATTTTCTAAGCCTCTAAATATTTCTTTACTTGATTACACACACCATTGATCTGAGCAATTCTCCCCTACTCTGTCTGGTTCAGCTATGTCTTATTTGAATCACCAATCTCTAGTATGGAGACAGTCCTATCCATACCACATCCCAGAGAGCTAAAGAAGGAGTGACTGTGTTCTCCTGTACATTTTACCAGACATACATCAGTCCCTACAAATCAACCTGGTAGAATTTCTTTTAAAAAGGAAGTACTGAGAGAGACAAGATTTAACTATATCATGTAAATCCAAGCATGAGTATTTTATATCGTGTTTGGACCCAAGTACTCAATAATTGATTATGAAAATTATATAAATTCTAGCACTAAAACTCAAGAGGTTAGTAATTAAAAAACAAAAGAGCTTTTTCATTTTAGCATTTCAGGCTCAAGCTCATCATGCCTGACATCTCACACAGAGCAAGTGAATCTAACAATTACAAAAAGAATAAAACTAAAACAGCTTATTGGAACTGATTGGGCTGATTTTCTTTTCAATTTGTATACTTTGCACAATATATGGTCTATTAAATTATTCTAAAATGGGCTGTGGGGGTTTTTTCCCCCCAGGATAACACGAAACAACTAAATCACTAGATTTTTTTTTAAATTCCAAATGACACCAGTGTTGCAAAGTCAGAACGTTTGAAAAAGACCTAACAGAGGACCATGAGACACGATAGGTGCTTAGGGTGCAATTTTAATACCAACAGACTGGAAAACAAACAGCATAACCCAGACAAGACGTGACATTGTTCTTTAGCATCTGTGTGAAGAGGAAATAAGATCTTTCTGGGATGTGCTCCCCAGTCACAGGTGTGGAAGAGAAATATGTTGCATTCTTGATTTACTGCACTGTGTGGGAGATTCTGGTTTGGGGCAAGGAAAGGGAGCATTTCATTGCTTCTTACAATGAAACTTCAGCTCAGTTAATTCGGCTGGTGCTTTTGTTTCAGTCTGCCACAAGTGAACAGTAAAAAAACATGAAGCATCCCTTAATCCTATGAGCCTGGGGTGTGCTGGCTCCTCTCACTGCATTCTCCAGCTCTGTTGCCAATGGAAGTGAGAGATTGACCCCAGGCCTGCAACCACTGTTCTTTGCTCTGCCACTAAACCACTGAGCTGTTGACACTTTAATTGTTTTATACCAGGAGGAAACCAGTTGTGTTGATGTGAATGTCTTATTCATCAGACATTACAGGCTTCACATTTTTAATGAGCTGACACTCCTAGTCCAATATATGCAACCACAGTGAATTAAGACAAGAGTATAGTAATGAAGTTTTCTAAATTATTGTAGTTACTCTTTAAAAGATTTGATGGTATTTTGGAACTCCCAATGCTACAATTAGAAACTCTGTCTGAGTTGTGTATTAATCGAACATGTGTGAGTTATGAAGGACAGCGGTGTAGTAAAGATAGGAGTTATAAATGTGTATTTTTTCCTTTTCCTTTTACATGCATTGACAAAAATAGAGACACGAGTGAACAAACTGTTTATAAAGTACCTTAGGCATATTTCTGATGTATGAAAATGTCCAAATTATCTCCATGGGCTATGTTTTGAAAACTGCAATACTTGGGAAGAAGCTTAGTTTCTATGTCATCATTTGTCCAGAACATTGAACATTTCTCATGGGTGGAATAAAACATTTCAATACTAAATGTTACAAACCTGGTACATTGTGGGCAGTTGCAGCAGTCATTTGAAGAGCCAGCTGCATTATCTGATTTGATGGCATCCTAAAGAAGACAATTCTTTACCCACAGACTTTACAGTGGCAGCTCAAGACTTCACATATATGAAAACTGTATGACTGCCCTTGGGTTGGAATCTGGGACTCTCCACCCAAAGCCTCCAACACCTCATCTCTGAATATAGAAGAAAGCCCAGACCCCTAAGCAGGACATTTCAGGCCCTTTACTCCACCACCCTCGCCTACCTTTCAGCTTTTCCTGTGTCTCTTATCTGCATCTATATCCTAACAGGCAAACATGTGCCTGTCCCATTGGCCAGCCTATGCTTCCCAGAGTCCTTGCCTGTGCAAGAATGCCCTTCTTCCTCCCTTTCTAGGCATTAAATTGTTACATACTTTTCAGTTATTCCTCACTGCAGTGGCACCTCTAGGATAGCACTTATATTTTCCATGTTGACTTATAGTTAGCTGTTGTCCCAGCCACCTCCCCTTCCCAATCTTGAGCTCCTTAAAGACAGCAGCGGCGTGTTGGCAAATATTTAACGGTTGGCTCTCCAGAATGACAGTAGAATAGTCCTGATTGATCACGCTTGTCTATGTCCTGTCGTGTAGATACTCCCATGATGGGTGATTTCAAGAGTGGCTGTGTTTAACAACTGTCAAAATTCCTGAAAAGTTTCACATTCACATCTCTTGAGGCAGGTCAAGCCCTTTCCAGAACACCACTGGAATCCATTTTTAATAGTCCATGTAGTACTCTCATCTTTCATCCTAAACACTTTTTTTTGACAGCGGGGGTTATTTCTGGCAGTGATTCAGACAACACTTATACTTCTTCTCATTTCAGAGAGGTGGCCTTAGCCATCTCCGCCATGCCACACTGCACAGGCATGTGTGAATTTAAATAGATGGATTTATTCTGAATTGTGGTGAGGAGCAAGTTGATGGTCTTAAGTTCAACAGCCTCATTAGAGGAGAATGTGATTGACTGTGATTTCAACAAAAAACAGAGAAGAAAGCCTAAATCACAGAGTCAAGGTTGTGTCTCTTCCAAGGAGATAGGTAGAAAAACCCTGTACAGTCTGGAGAGTTGAGAGGAGAGAAGGCTGCTGGCTCAGTTCCCATTTTATTTTCACGTTTTACTATTCTCAGCATCTCACATTTGTAAAACTTTTGTGACTCACATTTTCAGATTGGAGTGTCAGCATACTTTTCATTTTAGTTCATGTAATATAGTGCCAAACCTTGTTACCTCTGTTTTTATAATAAACTTGGAAGTTACAACTGTGCATTTTAATCCTGTTGTTCCTGTGATGACCAGCTTGTTCCATTTTGCACCCTGCCCCCTCCCATTTTAGAACCAAAAGTCCTAAATCCTTCGCCAGGTGTGGTGGCTCACTCCTGTAATCCGAGCACTTTGGGAGGCCAAGGTGGGTGGATCACTTGAGGCCAGCCTGGCCAACATGGTGAATTCCTGTCTCTACTGGAAACACAAAAATTAGCTGGGCATGGTGGCATGTGCCTGTAGTGCTAGCTACTCTGGAGGCTAGGACAGGAGAATTGTGTGAACCCAGGAGGCAGAGATTGCAGTGAGCCGAGATCATGCCACTGAACTCTGGCCTGGGCAACAGAGCGAGACTCTGTCTCAAAAAAAAAAGTCCCAAATCCTGGAAACCTCCTCAGTTCAGACAGAGACAGCTGGTCACCCTAGTTCCTATAAAGGTTGTGAGTTCTATCATGACTGCTTTGATATTTAAATCTGCAGTATACCTCCTATTGCAGATGTTTCAGAAGACACTGAATCAGTGACTAAAAGGATTAGAACTTCTTAAAAATTTGAGTTCACAAAATCTGTTATCTTCCAAACAGAACCTTTCTTCAAAGGTCCTATCTTTCAGGCACTTTTATTAAATGAAAGAATACATGGGAACATACTTTGGATAGGAGAAAATGCCATATGAGCACAAAATGCTGGTATTTATTTCTCATAATGGTACACGTTCCGTTAATTATGTCTTTTACAACTCATCTTGGATTCTATAGAAATATAGCAACATGCTGTGATGGGATAACTAGTATCAAAATACTTTAACCAATTATAATTTCTTGTGGAGTGTGTATTAGAGGGCTTTACATGTAGTATGCAGAGTCTTGGCTTCCATGGATGAATATTCAGTGATTTGTCCTTGGTCGAGCAGTTGTTCGTTGGCACTGTTGTGAAGCAGATTCGTGTTGTGAAGCAGCTACATGGGAGCTAGTTGGCAGGTGGCTTAGCGAGCTGTCCAGCACCCACCATTCCTAGCTTGGAATTGTTGGACCCTCCTCACTGTCCGCAGACATTTCCTGGTGGAAACGATGTGCTATAGTGGTGTCCGCAATGTGTCACTTCATGTCACTGTCAGGATGTGTCCTCACAAAAATAGACATTTCTGCTGTAATGTGACATCTATGTTCCTACCTGTGTTCAGCAGAATATTACAGTAAAAGTTGCAGGGCTTTTGTGGTGGGGGGGGAAATAAAGTAAAGGCTAGTCCACCTCAAATATATTGAAATTGATAAGCGCTGCACTCAGAAAAGCAGTGAAAATAAAAATGCTATTAGAGTTTACAGGTGCAATAAACTTGATGTAGGTTGAGGCTGCCCAATTTTGGATGCAAGGGCAAAATGCTCAAGGATCCAGGAAGATTGTACAATAAACAGTCAATTCTAAGACAGAGCATGTTGCCAAACCAAACCAAAAGGAAGCATGTGGGGTAAATAGGCAGCATGTGCTGCCTCTTGGGTTTGCATGCACTGTATTTAGGTATATTTCTCATGGCTGCTGTTACTTGGTGACTCAAAATAACATTGGAAAGAAGTCTCCCATGAACCAACATGACTTCTGGTTCATGCTGACATCATTCTTGTATTAACCAAAATTATATGTGATCTAATTTATGCTACAGAAATGCATATTTTGTTTTGCAAGTTTCTGCTAAATAAGATGGTTCACAAAACAGGTTCAAAGTTGTAGGCGACTGTATGTTTAGAATTCAAAACCCTAAGCATGAAAAACTGCTTCAATACATTAGGTGATAATACCAGACAAGTTTTAATTTGGAAAAAAAAAAAAAAATCCACCCAAAGTGGAGTCACATCTTCTCTAAAATCTTTTAATTAAAATCAGACATGAACCCTTGTGTTTCTCTATTAAATACTTGGTTTTTAGCCATTTTATGAGATTTGTGTATATGCATTTTAAGTTGAGAAAAAATGCACACGCTGTTGAATGACTTTGTATTTGGTTTGTTTAAATATAGTTTAGTAGGACTGTAATATATAAGGAGGGTTAAGGGTCAGAATCCTATTTAATTAACTTATAACCACTTGGGAGTCAGTCACTTGTAAAGGTATGCTGAGCAAATAAGGTTTCAAATAACGTGAAATCTTTGAAAAGAATATGCCACCTTTGGTGAAGGCTTTTCTATTAACCTTGTCATTAAAACTGTTTCAATGAACTACTTCAAACCTCCCAGTTTTTATTTATTTATATGATATGTTTAATCTTTTTTAAAAATGATATATGTATACAATATTATATGATTGTTTACAAAAAAAAAAGATTAAATGTGGCTTGGTGTATCTAAGAAGACCTAAATCAGTACTTTTCCCTATGCTTGTTTTCCCATTGACTGAGAGAGGAAGAAATCCCAGAATTGCCATTATTTTGTCCATGTGTGTCTAAAATATGACCAGTGTTTTCCATTTGCATAAATCTGATTTAATAAACAGTCACACCATTAAAATAGAACATTCTTTTCAATGAAGGCTAATTACACATCATATAATGCCTGGTCTTTAATGAGGATTTCAATAAATGTTTGTTGATAATGATGATTATCAAAATGATATGTTAAGTCTGTCTCCTCATGTGAGAAATGCTTTGTTTTGAAATGTTAGACTTACAGCTTTGCCTAAAAAATTTTTAATTAAAATCACCACTTTGGCATGAAGCTTAAAATGTGCAAAGTTGCCACAATTAGCGCATTGTGCATCCATATGGATGTTACCAAACAGCTTTCAACTTAAAGGATTTGGGCTATTTTGAATGATGGGCCTTCTGTTAAGCTTAAAACAAAGCCCGTCTATCTCTGCATTCATTTTAATTAATATTCTCTTGCTGGTCTCAAAGATGTGTTCTCTTCTAAGGAAAAGAAACTGATTATTGTAAATCAGAAATAAGTTACAGAAGTAGGTTTGACTAATTTTCTACTTCCTTCTGTTTCATACCATTTCCTCTGACCCCTACCCTCTTCTCAAGAAGCCTCAATGCAGTGTCAGAGAAACTGGAAAACACTAATTTCAGATATTCTAAAAGAAAACCTGTATTTCTAGCCAAATTATAACACATTAAATTCACTCAAAGAATAAGGAAATTAAGCTGTCTCAGATTTTCTGAACTCAGTATAAAGTTTAAAATGTACCACTTTGAGTCCAGCATCCATGTAAAATCTACAGTATAAAATTTGACTATGTTATATACAAATACGTGTATATATATGTATTTGATATTTTCACTTTAGAGAGATTTGTGCTTGCCTAGGTGCTTACAGTTTAACAACTTTATGTGTGGACTTAATTCTCTATAATAGGAAACGCTACTTGAAGATGAATTAGATCCAAAGATTTGTTTGTTTTTCTTGATATTTTAAGCAAAACGAAACTCAAAGTGGCACCGTCTTGTAAGTGTGTTTTTTTCTTTTTCCGGGACATTGTTCATGTGAAACCTTATTGACATGGTACTTGGGGAAGGGAGGCTTTCTGGACTTTGTTCTCGACAAAATCAGAATAAATTCTTTAAACAGTTATGTGCTTTAGTTAAAGCCCTGGTTTTCTGACTGTTCAAACATCTCCCCTACAACCAATCTCCATATACCTTTCAGAAGGATATTTACTCCAGTGGTCACTGGGATCCTCTGACTGCCTGGGTGCCCAAGTAAGGCCCATTTTGAATGCTTGTTTAAAAGGCATACAGCTAAAATGATTTTTCAAATTTTCATGAAACTCTTAAGAATAGGCTAAATGTGAAAAATTACAAAGCAGAATTGTAATTTACCAGAACACGTGGGTAGAATAATTCATCCAACATATGGCTGGAAAGGCACAAAATCAGTAAGTCCACTATAGAACACCACCGTGGTCCTGTTTTTCTCTTTCATTCTAGCATTGTGGAAACCCATTACACATCCACCAAATTTGACACAAAGATATCCTAATTTTTTCATTATTACCTGGATGATTTATTTTTATTTCCTTTTTGAAAGCATGTAATTAATTGCATGCCTATCTTTAAATGCCTCCTTATATATCAATATTTTGAATTCTACATTTGCGAAGGAGGTTGGAATGAGTTTTGTTCTAAAGCTAATACCTAAAGCTAAATTTGGTCAAATTATAATTGTTTTTTTCTTGAAGAGAACCTAAACGTGTTATAGTTTTATACTGTCTTTACTGTTATGAGGTAGCTTTCTTTCTGTTAAATGTTAGTATTTTTTTCTTCTCTGTTAGGCATATTTACAAAGAAGTCTCTTAAATAGAAATGAGCGGATTACCTCACAGCTTCACATACATCCTGGAAAATATCCTGTTCAAAATTTAGGTGATGAAAGGAAAACCTACAGTTGTTTTAATTTGGAACCAAAATAATCACTTCTCTCCAGTGAGGCTTAGAGGGGGAAAAAATGTGCCAGAGTTGTCTTGTAGAAAAAAAGAGTACTTTGAGGAAGGGCAATGCAGCAGAAAAAATAAAAATAAAAAAACACAGTCAAACAAATGCAGAACCTTAGAGTGCATAAATAGGCCAGTGAAACGCAGACCACCTGATCACATCGAAGCACCCTGAGCGGGGGTCCTCAGCAATGTTGTCCCTCTGGCGTGTAAACTGCATGCATGTGTGTAGGGGTGTGTGTGTGTATGTACACACAGAGATTTAACAGGAAGCACAGAGGGAATTAGAAAGAGCCTGGCTCGTTTTTAATTTGGGTCTGTTTGCTTGCATTTAGCACTTAAGGGCTTCTACATTCAGTTCGCTCAAAAGAGTGATGAAGCACTCCTTGCTTATGCCTCAAATCAGAAATGCATGAAGTGCAGCTGCAGAGATAATACATTTTCCCCAAAGGCTTTGGCTGAGCAAATTAGGTGTCAATGGGGTGCCTGCGCAGGCAGTACTCTCTCTAATTAGTCTCTTGAGCCTAGTTGGTGGCGGGTATGAGATGATCTAATCAATTGGTGTGTGTCTGATGGCTCGTGTAAAAATCCTACCAGGCAGACTCTCTCCCACAGGTCACCCACCTGCACAGCGGGACTGCTCATTTTCATTTTTCATCTCCTCCATCACATGATGCTGACAGTTGGTTTTAAGAAAATTGAATCCAAAAAATATCTAGTTCATAGGGCACATGGGTCAGAACAAAGTTGCATTATGGGTACCAGCGATCCAATTAATTAATATTTATAGCCAAGAAGCTCTATGTAGATATTTCTGAATAAGGATTTTATCAATCAAATCCAATTTCTTGTTTAAAACATTCATTTCTAGAGAGAAAGAACATTG
This sequence comes from Piliocolobus tephrosceles, assembly GCF_002776525.5. Classification (NCBI taxonomy): domain Eukaryota; kingdom Metazoa; phylum Chordata; class Mammalia; order Primates; family Cercopithecidae; genus Piliocolobus; species Piliocolobus tephrosceles. The sequence continues at coordinate 80,993,195 of NC_045441.1, read as the reverse complement.
TAAAAGCTGAAAGCAAGATAAAAATGGCATCCATTAATCTTATGATTTATATACCTATGAGTGGCTATGCACATAGTTGAGCTTATAATTCATATTCATTGTTAATTTGTATTGCGCGTGCAACATATTTTAATAATAAAGGTAAGGGAAAGGTTTACATTGATATATTTTGCTTCCCTGTGATTCCCTCTCTCCTTCTACCTAAATCTCCACTCATCAAGTGCATGATTGCATTTAGATTTTCTTAAAAGTTTTCCAGCAAAAACTGACCTACCTTATATGTACTCATTGAAAATTGAAGCAGATGCTGCCCAAGGAAGGAGAAGGGACATTCCATGCTGCCGGCTGACAGCACCAGGCAGGGGAGCTGGTAAAATTTGGGCCATTCGGAGTCATCTCACAGAGATGTGAAAGAGTCTGCCTCTCATTGGCACCTCCCTTCTAAATGTCTAAGCCCAAACCTAAGTAATGGGCTTATCATAATCACTGTGTTCACCGTTTATTATCCAGTTACTATTATTACATATTATCCTTTATTATGCAATTCTGTTTATGCCCTAGGTTAGGTACGTGTGATTCTCTTAGAGATTACACTCGAAGGATCAGGACAAGGCAAGAACAAGCATCATCAATGTCTAAAAAACATCTTAACCCAACAGGATAGTAAATATGCCATTGACTGTGGTGACAACATAGTTTATTGTTACGTGAAATTAGATGTACTGGAAATCAAATCATTCCTTTCAAATATAATGTCATGGAGTTAAAAAAAAAAAAAAAAGTAAGTTTTGCCTACAGGAAGGTGTTAATCCTACCAACCATCCTCAGGCTGGTGGTGTATCTGTGGATGGCCTGCTCTGTGTGCAGTAACTGTGCTATTTCACAGGCATCACATTTGCCTTCAGTGAATGTGCCATAGGGAACTCTACATATGAGAACATATTTCATCCCCAAGTTTTCTGATTCTACAATTTCCCCTTTATTCATTCAGCAACTGTATATTGAGTGCCTGAGCCAGGCCTGAGCTGTGCTCTGGGGACACAGCAGTCAACAAAATCAAGCTTAAGAACATACTGATGCCACCTGTCCCCTGACTTGCTCTTTCATAGGAAGTGTCTTCACACTTCAGGAGGGACTAAATGAAGTCTCTGGTTCAGGCGGTCATTGTGGGTACCAGGTCTCCATTCTGTTGATTAAAGTGGTGAAAGAGGGGAGAGCCAGGAAAGACTACAGCATTTGGATATAGTTGTAGGAACTCCATGCCTGGGCAAGCAGATACCAGGACAGACCTAAAGCTCCCATTTAGCTGGGGTGGGTAGGCTTCCAGGAAGAGCTGGAATCTCAACTGCTGTTTAAAGTACATGGAAGAAAAAGGACAATTTTGTCATCTGCTTAATAAAAATGTCAAGACTGATAGTGGGGTTGAGGATTGGCTGAGGATGCCTGTGGATAAATGTGCTTGAAATACTCTGAGGATGAGTGCTCTCTCTTCTTCATATCATGGTCCTCAAGAAAGATGCCAGTGCCTAGATCAGAATGCATAGTTACATGGAGCAGCATGTAGAGCACGTTATTTCATTTCCCTGAAAGAACAAGGGTAAGCTGGGGACAAAGGAGGTTGTTCCCATGTAATTATTTTTGCTAGGTTGGTGAGTTCTTTAAGAAGAGGCTTGATAAAGGCATATCTATCTGCACAATCAAGCAAGGATGAGGAGTGGTCAAGTGAGCCTCATGGAGAACCACCCACAGGCAACAAGGATTTGAGATAATAACTGTTGGGATGTAGAGGTAGCAAAGGTCCTATGTGTGGTATCCGTCTACCCCTAGGCCTCTTCTAGAAACTTAAGAAAGGGCTTTTGTTTACATTTGGCTCAGTCACTGAGAACAGAACTCTCAAGAATACATGGTTACCCCTACCTCATACCATTTACAAAACTTCACTCGAAATGGACCAAAGATCTAAGTACAAGGGCTAAAACCATAAGACTCTTAGAAGAAAACATAGGGGTAAATCTTTGAAACCTTGAATTTCACAATGGATTTTTAGATATAACACCAGAAGTATAAGCAACAAAGGAAAACAAAGGAGAAATTGGACTTTGGCAAAATTTAAAACTGTTGTACATCAAAGGACACAGTTAACAGAGTGAAAAGGCAACCTATGGACTCAGAGAAAAATCATAGTATAAGGAATTAATATCCGTAATTTATAAAGAACTCCTACAACTCAACAACAAAAATACAACCCAATTTAAAAATGAGCAAAGGACTTGAATAGATATTTCTCCAAAGAAGATATTCATATGGCCAACAACCACATGAAAGGGTCCCCAACAGCCTGGCCATGGTGGCTCATGCCTGTAATCCCAGCACTTTGGGAGGCCAAGGCAGGTAGATGGCTTGAGCCCAGGAGTTCAGGACCAGCCTGGACAACATGGTGAACCCCTGTCTCTACAAATACAAAAAATTAGCCAGGCATGGTGATGTGTGCCTGTAGTCCCAGCTATTTGGTAGGCTGTGATAGGAGGATCAACTGAGCCCAGGAAGGTCAAGGCTGCAGTGAGTTAGGATTACATCACTGCACTCTAGCTTGGGTGACAGAGCAAGACTCTGTCAAAAAAAAAAAAGGTGCCCAACATCATCGATCATTAGGGAAATGCAAGTGCGAATCAGCTGATACCCACGAGGATGGCTGTAATTTTTTTAAAACAAACAAATGTTTTGGTGAAATTGGAACCCTTGTACATTCCTGGTGGGAATGTGAAATGGTACAGTCATGATGGAAAACAGTTTGGTAGTTCCTCAAAAAGTTAAACATAAAATTTCCATATGACTTACCAATTCCACTCCTAGGTATATACCCAAAAGAATGGAAAACAGTGTTTAAACAAATGCTTGTACGTGACTATTCAGAGCACCACTATTCACTGTTAGCCAAAAGTTGAAATAACACAAATGTACATCAACCAATGAATGGATAAACAAACTATAGTATATTCATACAGCAGAATATTATTCAACCCTAAAAAACAATGAAATACTGATTCATGCTACAACATGGATGAACTTCAAAAACATTATGCTAAGTGAAAAAAGCTAGACACAGTGGGTAACATGTTGCGTGATTCCATTTGTGTAAAATGTTGAGAATAGGTAAATCCATGGAGACCGAAACATTAGTATTAATTGTCAGGGACTGGGACAAGGAGAGAATGGGGAGTGACTGCTTAAAGGATATAGGATCTCCTTTGGGGGTGATGAAAATGTTTTGGAACTAAATAGAGATGATAATTACACAAGATTGTGAATGTACTAAATGCCACTAAATTATATTCTTTTAAATGGTTAATTTTGTTTTATGTAAATTTTGCTTCAATTTTAAAAAATAATGGAAAGTTAATATGCCAGAAACTCATCATAGCAAGTGGGGGAAATGAGCAGATGGTGGGGATGATGCTCTTTCTTTCTTTCTTTCTTTTTTTTTTTTTTTTTTTTTTTTTGAGAGGGAGTCTTGCTCTATTGCCCACGCTGGGGTACATGGCACAATATCGGCTCATTGCAACCTCCACCTCCTGGTTCAAGCGATTCTTCTGCCTCAGCCTCCCGAGTAGCTGGGACTACAGGTGCACACCACCACTCCTGGCTAATTTTTGTATTTTTAGTAGAGATGGGGTTTCACCGTGTTGGCCAGGATGGTCTTGATCTCCTGACATCGTGATCCACCCATCTCGGCCTCCCAAAGTGCTGGGATTACAGGCGTGAGCCACCGTGCCCGGCCACTATTCCAGTGATTCCTGAGCGTAAGAGTGGAATTTCTGCTCTCTGGACAAGATATTGCTAGGTTGCTGCTATGCAGGAGTGATGTCCTTGATGCCACAGCCTGTGTGGGCAGCAGCAGGACAGGTGCACTGTGAAGTCTCAAAAAAAGGACAAAACCTTTGTTATCAGGCACCATCCAGGGTTCCCCCTGCATCTGGGAAGATGACTCTATGGCACCGTAGCTGGGGACACGAAGTCCTCACCAGGACTTAGTGACCAGCAGCTTCTAAACTTAGCTAAGGAACTGGTTCTGGGACTCAGTGCAGCTAATGAACTGATCCCTTAGCTATGTGCCTTGAACCTGGGAGTGTTTCCACCTATCCTGGCAAGGCATTCTTTTCCCATCCAGGAGACTCAATTAAAATGCTTACGGGCCAAAAAGAAGTACGGAAAGAGGCAGAGTGAAGCTTCCCTCTTTTTGCTTGAACCATTCACCCACAAGTTGTTATTGTTTTGAGCAGGCATTATTGGAAACATGCAGTCCTATACAGGATGTTGGGAAGAGGCTGCCAATTCAGGTCACACTGGCCAATATTCTTTCTGCTGAAACTGAAATAATGATAATAGGCAACCAAGGAATTATATACAGCTGAATTATTTTAAAAGCATGTATGTGATCCATTTTTCTATTTCATGTTCATAAAAATGAACATAATGATAATGTCCTTTTAATGGTCTGTATGATGCTACAGGCACTTAATTAAGACCAGTATTATTACTAATGATTTAGGGAAGGAAATTTGCTGAATTTCTTTTTCTCTAAATAATCCAAGGGGAAGATAGACCAATTCAATTGGTGGAGTTAAATGATTTTAAGAGAGGAAAGTGTAGTCGGAGCATTTGTTCATCATATTAGAAGGATTTTTTTCGTTAAGGAAACTATTCTGCTTCCTATTTATGTGTTTGGAGTGGCTGTAGGGAATATCAGTGGGCTCACTTTGGACTGACCAATTTTGGTGTCTCATGTAATTTAGGAAAAATGAATGGTGTTGATTTTTTATATAACAATTTTCTATTTTCCTCCTTCCAGGATTAAGTTGTCATCATTCTGGGAAGAAAAAAAAAAAAAAACATTAATGAGGAGGCCAATAATATGAAGGGAATCATGGATCAGTTTTCTTTCGCTCCCTGTGGTGGATTTCACTTACAAGAAAATTGAAGCTGGCAAGACCCTGTTTTCTCTGCAATTTATTTAAAACCTTGCACGCATTTGGATACCTTGTGATTTCCAAGAACTATGTGAAGATTAAGCTTTGCTTACTGATACATGGCATGTATTCTTTTCAGTCTTTTGTGTTTGATTTTGTTTGATTTCCCTCTGCAGCGCAGTGTCTCTGTAAAGGTTTTTATGCTTTCACCAGCCATGTCTTAAATACATTAAGACAACACATTTGGTGTTCACACTTCTTCAGTAATGTCTGTACTTGAAAGCCACAGAGTGGCGTAAAACAACGTGTATTTTCTTTGAGAGCAGTGCACATTTTGCAACCACTAGGAGGGAAATTTTCTGCTAAAGCAAACCCCTGTTCTCTGACTTGACAACTTGGCCCCTGACTATGGGGCCCCACCTGTTGCTTACCTTTTGAGGTAATTTTGCAAATGTGGTTTTTTTACTTGGAAATAACTGCACATTTATATATAGGATATTGGACTCTGCTTAGCATTTGCAAGCCACATAGCATGACTATATTTTGAATAGGTTGGAATTGAAAAAACAATTATCAAATGTTAAGAACAAAGACAGGGATAAATTGCTTACATTTCAACCTCTGGAGATTGAGGTAACTTTTTGTGTCTGGGTCTTGTCAACATCTTATTTTTTCCATCCATTCTGTTACATTTTGTATTTTCTAACTGTAGAAAAGAGTGAGGAACAGAATGTTTTAAATCTGGTGCAAAAGAACTATATCTATTGGATGAGCCTTGAAAGCAATCTTGGCCTGTTAAGGCTTACAAAGTAAATTCCAAAGTGATCCAGTTCAAAGTTTGCTCAGTTACAACAAAGCACCTTTAAAAAGAAAGTGCATTTTAAAAAAACATTCCAAGCCAATTGGAAAACATCACTGGGTTCCTTAGACTTTAAGACATCTCCGGAATAACTGTTCAAATGAAGGTTTTAGAAACAATGTAGGAATCTTGCTTTAAAGATGGAAAAGGGAATGGCTCAGCTTCCCTTACTCAAGGAGTTGAGGGACCTTGGAGGATGAAGGCGAGTATGTGACACTGGGGAAAAGTGGACCAGGCATGTCTTTTGCTTTGATCTGGAGGGAGGGCTGCCTGATGCAGGCCGGCTCCCGGTGGGGCAGGCCTCGCTGCAGAATGCCCAGTAGTACTGCGGCCAAGGGGGCAGTTAGGAGACTTCATCTAAAGCATGAAACTTGGATTCTCTGTACACAAATTCCTATGGAAACACCTTCATGTACACTGTCTTACATTTTCCTATTAGTCAGAAAGAAGGAGAGAATGAGTGAGTTCTTGAAATGTGTCCCACTGTTTTAGGATCAAGACTAGGAATCAGGAGCCAAGTTGACGAGGACTTTTTCTGAGAGTTGGGTGAGGGTAAAGCTTTTGTATAACCAAGCTCAATACACCAAGGAAACTGGACCCAGAATTCCTAAACTTTAAAATGGTACTGTCCCCGGAGTGGAGTATGGGTGGTTATGTCATAGTCATAGTCCATCCTATCCAGATGTAGCATTCATTGTAAACTTTTAAGTGCTAAGCAAGGAATTATTTACTGATTGGTTTTAAAGACAGCAGAAAACACCCAAGTGTAGAATGTCTACTGTTTGCTACCTAGAAATCTTTTCCATTCCTCTTTCATACATTCCAACCCACTGGAAGTCTTTAGAGGTATTTTGATTTAAAATATACTTAAATTAGGATTTCTTAAAGAAAATATAGGGAGAAAACTTTACATGCTGTTAAAAATGACCTTTCCTGTGATTTGTTTTGAATCATTCATTTGGAGAAGACATAACTTTTGTATTTCACTAAGTTTAAAGCAAAAGCAACTGATGATTAAATGTTGCTTTTTAATAAGGTTTTTAACTTGAAAATATTTAATATTGAAAGACTTCAGTTAGGGCTATTAGAGTTATATGTCCCTATCACAGGCAACTTCTTCGGAGAAGTGAAATATAACACTACTCAGTGGAGGGAGAAATCTGTTTTGTTACAGAGACATACCTCTCAGAAGGTCAGGAGGTTTTGAGTACCCTATCCTTGCCATCCATACAGGAAATCCGAAGTTTGGTGTGTGTGTGTGTGTGTGTGTGTGTGTGTGTGTGTGTGTGTGTGTGTCTCCCCTCCCTCTCTTTCTTTCTCCCTCCCTCTCCTCTGTCTCTTTCTCCCCCAAATCCCTCTCGCTCCCTCCCTCCCTCTCTCCTTCCCCTATTTGCAATCATATTCTCCCTCTGCTTCTTTTCTCTTCTGCCCTCTTTGTGGACAGTCATGAAAATCAATTCAGACTGTGTTCATTAGCAGATTTATTATTCTATTGAGAAAGCGCTGGAATGTTCTGTGAGATTATTTTTGTATGAAGGAATAGCTTGAACTCAAACAGATGGTAAGAATAGTACAAACACCTTTAGCACATCACTGCACACACAGTATTCTGAAAGATTTGACACTTAATTCCCATTTTCTTAAAAGAACAGTTTTGTTGACTTAAAAATATAAGATACATAGGATGTGAAAAAAAAAATGTTTGCAGTGCTCAGCAAAACATAGGGTACATAAAGCAGGGTGGCTGTCCATCCACTGATGCTGGGGTGAGAAGCGATTTCTACCTCCCAAGAGTGATTAGAAAGTTTCCAGGAGCACCTCCAGGCTTGCAAAGAAAGTGAGGCCTCTTGGTATCCTTTCCTCAGTGTGTATATGACAGCCAGTATAATCAATACCCTAGGTTATGTGTCTACATAAGATACTCACCTGTGAATATTATTGGTTTTGTAATCTTTGTTATATAAGAGGATGTTTAGGCTGTATATACCGGGGTAGATTACTGCCTGCCCCCTATACATAGGAATATGCTGCATAATTGCGCATAACTTCCATCTCCCTTACTGGCTTGTAGGCAGAGGAAACTGTATATGTTACTGCCTTGTAATTTTCTCGTACACCAAAAACACACACACAAAAAATCAGTAAAATAAGCAATCTTCTATTCTCATTCCTTTTCCCACAGCAGTGTATTTTAGAGGCACATACAAAACCTACATTCTCTAGTTGGGAGTGGATTTTTAAAATTTTCCTTTTATCTTTTATTATTTTTTTGTATGATGCACTGAGATGTGTACTTTCTAACAGGGGATTGGTACCCAAGAAACGTGGTAGCATTATTCAGAAAACTATTATACTTTCAAATGACACATAGTAAGGAGAATGGAATAATACATGTTGCATATTTGTTACCAGTTGTAATTTGTCTGTATTATGAAAGATGTAATGGTTTGTCAGCTGTCACTATTGTTTTCTTGTAACATGATATGGAATAAAGTATAGCAGAATCTCAGTACACGTTCTAGGTACATCTTCTTGGTGAATGCCCAGTAAGAGCATATACCATATCAAAGAAACATTGACTTAAAAACCTCTTGAACACAACCACTCTTACACAGTGAAATAAGAGAACAAATACACAATATGTGGGAAGGAGTAAGTTAGGTGGAGTGGTCCAGGAGTCTGTTAAACCCTCCTCTTTCCTTGATTTGCTGTGCCAAATTTATGTAAAGGAGTAGAGGCCATGTGAAACAGATCCATGAGCTGCAGGATCTTCGCAGTTCCCCCGGCCCCTTCCTGATGTTCACACATGTCACATGTTCTGCGCATCTCAGATGCATTTGGAGCCTTTCTGGTTTTGTTTAATGGCAGCCCTATTTATCTTTTATTGCCTCCTTCTCTATTTTTTGCACATATTCAAAGATGGGGTGAGTAGTTTACCCTCCACTGAATACAAATCAAAGCTTCAGTGTACTGGGGTTCTGCCAGAAGCCTGACTGTTCTTTCTGAACTGAGCTTTCTTCCCTGAGCACCACGTAGGGGGCATCTGCACCTAAAACTGCAGGGCATTCTTGGGATCCCACGTTTGGATTGACAGTGCCAACCTGGGAGGCCAGTCCCTTTTCCATCATCACCTTTTCCTTCCTGTCAGATATGTCATAACCCCAAACAGGCCCTCGTGATTTGATAAATTGCTAATAATTTCATGCCAGGTATTTGGTGACTTAAAAGTGTTCACAGGCCGGACGCAGTGGCTCACACCTATAATCCCAGCACTTTGGGAGGCTGAGATGGATCATCTGAGGCCAGGAGTTCGAGACCAGCCTAGCCAACAAGGCAAAACCCCATCTCTACTAAAAATACAAAAAAGCCGGGCATGGTGGCGGGTGCCTGTAATGCAGCTACTCGGGAGGCAGAGGCAAGAGACCCGCTGGAACCCGGGAGGTGGAGGTTTCCGTGAGCCGAGATAGCGCCACTGCACTCCAGCCTGGGCAACAGAGAGACTCTGTCTAAAAAAAAATAAAAAATAAAAAATGTGTTCACAAGTTTCTGTTCCATGTTAAGAGGACCTGCAGGACTCCCAGCTTTCTTCTGGGCAGACCCTTACCTACCAGGACCAGCTACCTGATGTTTTCCTTCCCTTGCTCTTCTCCTGTAACCTCTGTGATTTCAGTTTGTAAACCCTTCGCACAAAACCAAACATAGGTGTCCTCAGCCGATGCATATTTCTCTCCAGAAAGCTCATGAGAGTGACCGCATCTTCATCCCCCAAGTGCTTTTTCTATTTCTCCTGAAGCAGTAAATTGTCTGTGCACAGGCAAATGCATTTCCAGACAGTTGCTGCCACCACTACTGGATTCTGGAACGGGAGAGTGCATGGAGGTAGACTTCATAGTAGCCAAGGTAGAGATAATAGAGATAATAGGCACATTTGTTAAACGGGAGCCATAAATTACCCTTGAAACTGAGTAGAATTAATAGAAGTGTGAAAATAGTAACTTGTTCCAGGGAGTTGTTTCAAGGGAGCAAAATGTATGGCACTGCTTCACCTCCTAAGAGCTACAGTGGCCCGTAGGCCCATTGTTGACGTCACTCCCAGCAGCCTTGCCGCAAGCTCACATTTTAGAGATGTAATCACATCAGCTCTTAATAGAAGAAAGAAGGGGATGGAGGATAGGTATCTACAAGAGGCCAAAGAAACACCTTTGAGAAATATTTTTAACTTTTTTAATGTGGCAGTAGAAATGTCAAGCATCATCTCAGTTCCGTAATTGTCCAGTGTTCCTGTCTTTCAGTGGGGCCTATTCCAACTCTGCCAGGTTGGAGGATGTGATGTGTGCTCACTGAGGCAAGCAGTTCGAGTCAGGAGGGCGGCACTCCTATAGTCGCTGTTGGCCTCCAGAGTAAAGAGAAACCAGAGGGGAAGGTGTTGGAGCAACCTTGTGCCACTGGGTTAACACGTACAGTTGCTGAATAATGGCGGGCATTGTCAATCTCTGCAATGAGAACCCCACAGTGGCCCAGCAGCCTGCTGCTACCAGTGGGTGGTGGCGTTATGGGCATTAGCTTTGAGAAGCTTATATAGCAGAGGGGGCTAGGATAAAGGACACAAATCAGGAAAAAACTGACAAGATTAAAAAAAAAATCCAAGGCCTCGTATTTACTGTTCATCCCCCATGCTCTTGGTGTGCTATATTGTCTGCGTTGAGTCATGCTGAGAGAGAGCCAGGCACAATAATAGCTCAGAGCAGCCTTGCAGCCCCGGAGCCATCCTCTGCCAATGGTGCTGACTGTGCTAGTGGAGAATGGGATTCTGATAGAGCTGTCTTTTTTCTCCTTCCCTGCGAGACCACCAATAATTATGGAGGGCACGCTGCACGGATGGCGTAAGGGTTCCCCGTTGGGGTGTATCCTGAGAAGTGACCCAGCAGGGGTCCCTGCAAAGGTATGTGCTGCATAGCCCAAGGTGTGCCTGCCTGAGAGATGCAGACAATGCCAGGCAAGTCCAGGGATACATGTTTGAAACAATGGTTCAAGGGTTTAGAGAGGTTAAAATGGAACTTAGCTTATAAATCATACTACAGTGAGAAACAATTAGGCTTTTGCCCCCTCTCAATCTTCAACCAAATCTCATCACTGGGTACCTTTTTTCCTCAAAAAAGGCTGTAATCCAGTAAGAATCACTGGGAAAGGCAGGCCAGTCCTACAACTACCTTGCTTAACATTTGGGAAATTCAGACCTTCATGTATTCATTCCCTTAGCCCAGTGGTTCTTAATCCTGACTCTTGTTTGAATCACCAGGAAGTTTAAAAATAACACCCCCACCCCAGACCATTCAAGAAATATTAGGGGTGGGGGTCTGCTTGGAGAAATCAACAGGTGATTCTATTGTGCAGCCAGCGTGAGAACTGCTAGACTCTTCCTTTCCTCCTGCCTGTCTGCTACTCTAGGGTGAGGGTCCGGAAACTGTTTCTATAAGGGCCAGATAGTGAATACTCTAGACTTTCCAGGCCTCACAGTCTCTTTCCCAGCTACTCACTTTGCTGCTGTTGTATAAAAATAGCCATGCACAATACATACATGTATTGTATTCCAATACAGCTATTTGTGGACACTGAAATTTAGGTTTCATATAATTTTTACATGCCACAAAATTTTGCTTTTGATTTTCAAGAATGATTTTAAAATTTAAAAACTATTCTAAGCTCACATACCTCATTTAAAAAATGCAGTGGGCAGTAATTTACCTGGGGGCTATAGTTTGCTTACCTTGGTTTAGAATACAGCCCTAGTAATGTGGTAGGCAAGAACCACTCCTAACATTTGCAGGACCCAGGGTAAAAGCAAAAATGAAGTCCCACATACCATATATCTAAATATTTAAAGATATACATCCAACTAACAAAAAACTAAACCTATTCTATTCTCTTACTTTGAAATATGTCTTTATAATGAACTTGAAGGCCAGATTCACGGTTAGATTCTTGGACTCCTCAAAGTTCCTCACCAAAATATGACAGTACAGAGGGAGCCAGTTCAGCTTGAGACTGACCCACTTCTTTTCACTTCCCATCCCCAGCTCCATCCACGATGTAAGGGGCCGCAAGTGCGTGTGTGTGGACATCCCAGCCCACACATCCCCATCATCCATACCTTCAGCAAGCAGCTCCTCCTTGGCCAGCCCTTGGGGATGAGGTACATGCCCTCAGGAGGGTGGTCTCAGGGAAGATTCCATTTGCAGAGAGTATTCCAGGGTCATGGACATCTGGAGTATGTGGAGAAGTGGGGGAGACAAGTTCCTGTTGGGCATGGCACTATAGATTCCTCATTTTGTGGAGAAGGGCTATGTCTACAGAGGCTGTTTGATCATAGAAACCAAAATGGGAGCCCCTCTTGCCTGGGTCTAAGTGCACTACTGGTGAGTGGTAGGAGTCTAAGAAATAGCTCCAGTGAGTTTTCAGGTCCCTTGTGTGTCTCTTTGGCTTACTCTACTCCAAATTCATTAAAACAAGCCTCATCATAATGTGAGGCACAACCAAGGCAAGGGAACACAGATTTTTCCAGAACATCTCTTAAAATTAAAGGATCTGGCCTCCTGTCAGTCATGTACTGGAAGCAGGTGCTACCAGTTCTCAAAACCAGTTCTAAAATACTTAGGAATTTTGTAAGCCAGTCCTTAAATCATTGACAGTTTGAAATCAGATGGAAATATTTACACCACAGAAATTGGCAAACTCTGTAAATCATGTTTGAATTTTGTTGTTGTTGTTTTTGATAAGAAGTTTCCAGCACAGCACTACCTCTCAACCCCTCTCTTTCCAGCCTCATCTCCTGTGCTTCCATGTGCACATCCTCTGCCCTCACCATGTCGAACTTCCCACAGATCCCTGGATGTTCCAGGCATTCTCATGCTGCTGTTCTTTTGCACACACTGTTCCCTCTGATTGGAACACCCTTTCCTGTGTTTTTATTAAATTCCTCTTGATCCTTTTAAGACCTTTTTGAAAAATCATCCCTGCTGTAAAACATTCCAGAAGTCCCCTGAAACAGTTTCTCCCTCTTCCATGTCCCCACATCACTTTCAAAATAGTACCATACAGGTCTTATTTTCAATCTCTGTATCCTCAAGCCTGAAAATGGTGTCCAAGTTGTAGTAGATGTTTAGCCATTTCAAAACAAATTAATCAATTATTAAAAGATGATTCAGATTAAATAAGAGTGAAATGGGACTTTTTTTTCTCTCTTTCTAAGAAAGAACTCTTTCTTAGAAAGGGTTTAGTTGAAAGACTTCAAACAATGTGAGTATACTATATGTATACCACTTGTAATGATATGGGATTACATGCCAGGCAGGGCCTGGCTCTATGGGAGAAACCAAAGAGGAAAGATGTCTGCTTGTCCTCACAGGAGCTCATGATGCACAGAGGCAGTGATTCCTATACCTGGTTGACTATCAGAATGGCCTGGGGAGCTTTCTAAACATTCCTGCTGAATTGCAGTGGCTGAGGCTGCAGCCCAAGTATATATACACTTCAGATTTTCCTCAAGTGATCTTCTGTAGGGACCCCATATGGAAGTTTAAATACATAACGTCCTAAGTGGTCTGTTTGCCTCCATCTCTGTCCTCCCTCTGTCCTCTCCACCTGAAGACTCTATTCAAATTGCAAATCATTTGTGCTGCATTCCTGCTTCAAACTTTCAGTGGCTCCTTCTATCCCCTATAGTGAGTTTCAAGCTCGGTGTAATAGCATTAAGCCCTCCACCTCACCCTCACCATCTCCCCTTCCTTTCTCTCCATTTTCATGTCCTCTCCCTGCCTCTCTGTCTTCTGGCCTCAGGGAATGGTGGGTAGTTTCCGCTCCTTTGCTTAGCTTATACTTCCTTCTAGCCAGGATTCCTTCTCCTCTCTCCTCAGGTGGTCACATCCCACGGCTGCTTTAAGACTCATCTTTTGCATCACCTCCTCCACGAAGCCTTTATTGACAAGGCCCCTTCCCCTGAGTAGTTGACCCTTTTCTCCATTTTCCCCTCCCTCATTCATAGAATTCAACAGAGCCTACCTAAGATTTTTTCTCCTGGACTAGACCAGCTAGACCACATTGCACAGCCCCCCTTACAGGTGGATGTGGCCAGGTGGCTGAGTTCTGACTCATGGAATATGAACAGAACTGAGTGCAGCACTCCAGGCCTGGCCTATGAAGCATGCGTCACATGATTCCCATAATCTTCCCCTTTCGCAGCAACTCCATGCAGGTGAACATGGAAGTCACATGCTTAAGAAGATGGAGCCACAGTGTAGAAGAATTACCGTTTGGAATTGAGCCACATTGTAATCTTGAAGGGAATTCACATTAGCAAGACATAAACTTCCATTGTAGATTAACTGTTAAAAAAAAACTTTAAAAGTTATTCTACACTAATATATTCAACAAATGATCATTGAGTACCTACCACATGTCTGGGGTGTTCAGGGTGCTGGAGATATGATGGTGAACAACTCACAGAGGAAAAGAGAATTTTTTAAAAGTACAATGCATAATTTCAAGTCATAAGAGCTGTAAAAAATGGAGTATTTCTACCATTGCACTTTTTTTTTTTTTTTTTTGAGACAGGGTCTCACTCTCACCCAGCCTGGAGTGCAGTAGCAGGATAATGGCTCACTGTACCCTCCGCCTCCTGGACTCAAGCAATTCTCCCACTTCAACCTCCCATGTAGCTGGAACCAGAGGCACTCACCACTATGCCTAGCTAATTTTTGTACTTTTTGTAGAGACTGGGTTTTGCCATGTGGCCCAGGCTGGTGTCAAACTCGTGGGCTCAAGCAATCCACCCACCTCAGCCTCCCAAAGTGCTGGGATTACAGAGGTTAGCCATCGCGCCTAGCCAACACTTTTAAAATTTGATTATAACTACCTTTTATGTGCCTGCACACTATAATCTGAGATTTTGAGGAAAAGTAGTGGATATTTTCATCTTTCTATGAATAGTTCAATAAATGTTGATTAAATGAGTGAAGTTACAAGGTGTAATGTGGCAGGGACAGTGAAACATAGTGCAAAGGAAGAAGAAAAAAAGGAGGATGTTCCTTCTAGCTGAAAGTAACTAGGAAGACTTCATGGAGGAAATGGCATCTAAGTTGAGCCTTGGAAACTGATTACCATTTTAATACATACCTTACTGAAGTAGGGGAGAACATCACACTAGGATAAAGGAAGAACACAAAAAAAGAGATAAATATGAGAAATGCTGAGTGTATGGGGACATCAAGGCACTCTGTTTAGGCTGGTTCATAAGGTGTGTAAGAGGGACCAGTGAAGAATAAAACTGGGCCATGGAGACCCTAGAATCTAGACTCTAAAATGTTTGAATTTCACCCCGGATTGTCAAACAACATAATCTAGCCTCTGCTTTGGGACAAATCACTTTGGCCTAGGTGGCTTACCATTTTTCATTTCACCAAGCATCTGTTAAGTGCCTTCAATGTGTTAGACACTGAGCTAGGCACTACAGGTCATGAACTGGTGAGACACTGCCCTTCCCTCACAGTCTAGTTGGGGAAGACAACTATGTAGACATGATTTCAATGCAATAAATATGTAAATACAATTTACAGAAGTACTACAGAAAAAGGTATGATATTTTGCTTTGGTTCTGGGGCAGAGGTGGGAGTGATGAGAATGTCTTGGAAGAACACATGTGAGTTTTCCAGAGAACACGGGCAGGCTTTCCAGACAGAGGAGCAAATGCAAGCACACAGGGGGATGAGACACCATATATGCCCATCATGTTACTTTGACCATGGTTCCAAGATTGCACAGTAAAAACATCAATGTTCCAAATTTTCTCTATCAAATCTATTAATAAATAGTATAATTCACATTATCACTCAACTTTGAAATAACAAACACCTCCAAGGGAACTCTGCAAACTCTTTCAGAGCTTGATTTCCTCCCCATCATTTCCCCAGAGCAGGGCTTTTCTGATCCCCTTCAGCACCCGGAGCTCCCTAAGGAAGTAAAACATCTAGTCTTGCTCATGTCATTTCTGCAGCTTGCACGGCACAGTTCAAGGGTTCACCAGATATTTGAGGTACAAAGAGATCCACTTTATGCACACAGAAAGCACATAAAGAGGAACCTATTGACAAGTGAGTTTTCCAGTTTTCCATGTGTTCACAGAGCAAAACAAAATATGAAATTCCGAAGTCTTTCCCATTTTCTGTGAAGTAGTGGAAGGTGTATTGAATGAATCCACCTCTGATATGAATGCCACAATGACTACATGTGTTCTGCTATGTTTTAATAAGGCCCCAAAGGAAAGCCACACCTTGGGAGAGGTAGGCTGAATTACCCTTTAGTGTCTATGTTTATTATCTGCTAAGGGTACTAGATAATTCACAGTAGGTTGAAGAAAGCTTTATTTTTTTCCTGAGGTTGGTCATTAATTTTAGGTGAGGTTGCACACTTTCAATTGTTGCCAAAATTGAGAGCCCAACACAAATGTCATTTAAGGTTCCTCATACTCTCATCCTATGTTATGTAAAGTTTTATTCATAACTTTATTGTGGCAATCATATTTTTGGTCATCTCATTCTGTGAGCCAGTAAACAGACCCTGAGAGTACAGATAAGTCCTGACTAAAATGTCACCTTTCCACAGAGGTCATCAGCTGCTGTCTAAGGTCCTGACTGTCATTAGCTGATTGGTTGGGAGGGAGGGTTCACTAGGAAGCCGGAGCTTGCCTGGAGCTTGCACTACCATCTAAGCCTACACTTAGGTCTGAAAGATGAAGCAACATTTCCAAGATCACAATATTATAAGTGATAACATTGAGGCCTTAGTCCAATCATTTTTGCGGTTAGGCTGAACCCTACAAGGGCAATGCAAATGCTGCCATTCCAGTTGCAAAGTAAATCCTTGAGCTAATGTTTTCCCTGTTTTTGAAGACCTCAGCATGATATTTAAACTCTGTGACAGACTATGAATGGGCACCCTTGTGCTGGTGGCTCTAACTCAGGCAATTATCTGTCCTTAATAGGATCACTTCGAGCCTCCAGATCTTATTAGAACTGTAATTTTTTTCAGCAAGGACTCCACATTTAACAACAGCAACAAAAAGTAGACAGCAAGCAGAAATTTCTGGAAGTCATAACAATGACTTAGGCTGGAGCATAAGGTGAGTGAGAGGGACCAGTGAAGAATAAAACTGGGCCATGGAGATCCTAGGATCTAGACTCTAAAATGTGTGAATTTCACCCTGAATCATCTAGCAAAGAAATGACATAATCTAGCCTCCGCTTTGGGACCAATCACTTTTAGTTCTCCATCACACTAAAAGCAAGTCTCGGCCTGGCACAGTGACTCACACATGTAATCCCAGAACTTTAGGAGGCCAGGGTGGGAGGATTGCTTGAGGTCAGGAGTTCGAGACCAGCCTGGCCAACATAGCGAAACCTGTTTCTACTGAAAATACAAAAGTTACCCTGGTGTGGTGGTGCACGTCTGTAATCCCAGCTACTCAGGAGGCTGAGGCAGAAGAATTGCTTGAACCTGGGAGGCGGAGGTTGCAGTAAGCTGAGATTGCACCACTGCACTCCAGCCTGGGCAACAGAGTGAAACTCTGTCTCAAAAAAAAAAAAAGAAGCAAATCTCTGCCCATCCTCCTTGCTGGTGAGGACAGGAGATGGCTCTAGCTGAGCAGTCTTGCTGAATCCCAGAGAGGAGCAGCAGAGAGCACTAGACGTGTAACTTTCCCACAGTCTCGGGAGGTGGGGTTGGGCAGCACCGCCTTTAATGCAAGGCAGTTAGTGGCCCTGCCCAGGCCCTGTGCTTAGAGGGCCCTGATCTAGCCCTCTTCTGCCTGTCCCTCCACAGGGTGTGAGGAGTCTGAAGAGCAAGGGTGTGAGCCCTCTATAAACTGTGGATAGGGCCTGTATGGGCCTCTTCCCTGTTCTTCTGAAGGTGGACCATGACTGCCATTATGAGCACCTCTATGCCTGAGGAGTGGATGAGGTACAGCTGTTTGCACAGGCTGAAAACAGAGCTTGGATGTGTGAACGGGGGTGTCCTGCAGGTCCCCCACAGTTCAGGGAGGATCTGGGGATGGGATGAGAAGGGGCCTCCACATGTGGTCTTGGGAGCTACAAATGTGCTAGAGTGGATACTGGGGGTTATTGAGAGGAAATCCCAGGGTGAACTAGACTAGAATACCCAAAAGAGTTAGCAGAGCTGAAAAGGTTATTAGGGTCTAGCCTTGAGGTTTGGTGTCAACAATTTCATGTGATGACAAGGGAGCCAAACAGAATAGAAAACCAGGGAAGAGGAGAGAAAAAGTGAGAAACAGAGGAGTCCAGATGAAGTCTGCAGATGTCAACCAACACTTACAACTGGTGGATTTGCACAGCAACGTGTGATACCATCTTACTAAAGAACTCTGAGAATCACCATTCACACAGAACACAATGTGAGTGGTGCTTCCTTGTTCCAAATATTGTGGAATAATATTTGCTATTATGACTGCTATTGCTATATAACAAATTGCTATATTTATTGCAATATAATAAATTGTCCCAACATTTAGTGTCTTGCAAAGACAACCATTTATGGTCTTTCACACTTCCTATGGCTCAAGAGTTCAGGAGCAGTTCGGCTGGTTGTAGGTTACAATTGCTCAATGTAGCTGCAATCAGATGGTGGCTGGGATGGGGTCATCTTTAAGCTTTGTTATTTGCATATCTGGTACCAGAGTTGGGAAGACTCAAAGAATTGAGAGCTGAAACACCTGGACCGCAGCACCTCTAACTTAATATGGTCTTTCCACAAGGTTTCTTAAGCGTGATGGTTGCAAGTTAGCTGGACACCTTACATGCACCGAGGGACAGCCAGGTGGAAGCTGTACTGCAGGGGTCCCCAACCCCCAGAGCTGTGGACCTGTAACAGTCTGTGGCCTATTAGGAACCGGGCTGCACAGCAGGAGGTGAGCAGTTGGCACGTGAGTCTTCCCACCTGAGCATCACCACCTATCAGATCAGCAGCAGCATTAGATTCTCATAGGAGCACAAACCCCATTGTGAACTGCACATGTGAGAGATCTCGGTTGCACAATTCTTATGAGAATCTAGTGCCTGATAATCTGAGGTGGGACAGTTTCATCCTGAAACCACCCTGGCCCTTGTCCATGGAAATATTGTCTTCCATGAAACCAATCCCTTGTACCAAAAAGCTGGGGGACCGCTGCTGTATTAACCTGGCATTCCATTTGGTAGAAATGAATCACTAAGGCCAGCCTATATTTAACGAAAGAGAATTAGACTCCACATTTTGATAGAAGGTGTCTCAAAGAACTGTGGACATGTTCTAAAATCATAACAGTCTGCCCTCTGATGCAAGTTATTTATGTTGATTCCATATGCAAAATACACTCACCGATCCCCCTCCTAAGAGCCATAGATATATCAGCTGTTACAGCCCCAGTCTCAGGCTCAAGGGCCAGTAGCTCATCATCTAAATCAGGTTCAGGTGCTGCAGCTGACAGTCTTCAGCTTCAGATCCTCATTTACAGCTTCTTGAGGACTGCTCCTGATCTCAAGATCTGTGAACTAAAGTGACAAGTTGTTTGCCTTCCACAAACCCAGCATATTTTGGTGGACTAGACATAGGACAGTCACTATAGACATTTCAAAAACAGAACACATACGGTTATCAGTAGTCCACAGCAGCTCTGAAATCCAGCCAGGAACAGGTTGCCAGTTCCTTGATTACAGCTCAGTAACCTCTCTAGGAATGATTATCCCTGGCTCTTGACTCCATTCTCTGGGCTATTGGTTTCTTCCTCTGAATTATCGTTCCTGTCCTATTAAATGTTCCCCATCTTTATGGTTGAATGGCTTTCTCAGTCTGCTTCTTTCCCATAGAATTTCAGAGGTCCAAAAGCCTCTTTTCATTTTGTACTACCTCTGTCTCTTTTAGTATAAATTGGCAATATTTTCATTAGTACACATCTCTTTAAAACTCTGTGTGTTACTTATAAATCTAACTGGGATTTACTTGCAACCTCAATGAGATAAACTTTTTTCTACTTAATGCTTTTATCTGGCTATTGTGGTACTTTTCCCTTAAGATTCTTGGAAGCATTTTTGTTTAGTAGAGATGGCTGAGAGGGATGCCCTTACACTCTTTAAGGGATTCTTTGACTGTTTGAAAAAAGCCCATGAAGTACTTCCTTAAATCTGAGTCTTAACAAAGGATTCTAGAGTTACACTGTTGCCTTCATCTTTAAATGAAAATTACGTATTATAATGTTAGCCTCAGTTGCCATCTGGAGAGGATAAGACTAAGAAATAGTTGTATTTTTTGGAAACCCACAGTCTTGGCTCTTTCGTATTTAGCAATTTTTTCCTTACTTCAGCTCTCTGCTCTCATATTTCACTATGGGCAGCTAGAAGAACCAGGCAGCACCTTCAACATTCTGCCTAGAAAGGTCCTTACTAGGTATATTTTCTGTTTTCTATGCTACCACAGTATCTACAGGATATTGCCAGGCATTCTACCACCTCATAACCAGGGCCTCCTTTCCTCGAGCTGCTGATACATTTTGCTCACTTTTCTTTCATCTTTTACTGACAGCCTCTTCAAAACTCTTTCCACTTCCACCCTCCACTCAGGCCCCAAACCACTGTCACATGTTTTAAGTTGTTATAAAAAATACCTCACATCTATCTATTGTTGTGAAACAAATCACCCTCAAAATTGGTGACTAACCTAAAAATAAACAACTTAAAAAAATGTTTTATGGTTCCTGCAAATACAGTATTCTAGATCAGCCTGTCTGGGAGGGTCTGGCATAAGAACTCTTGACATCAGATGATTCTGGGATTGGGATCCACTCAAAGGCTGCTTCACTCCCATATCTGGCACTTGCATGGGGAAGACTTGAATAGCTGGGACTGGAACTACTGGATCTCTTTAGGCATCTTTCTGTTTGTCTATATGGTCTTTCTCTCTCTCTTTATCTCTCTCTCTCTCTCTCTCTCTGGTGGCTCTAGCACATGGTTTCCATGTGCCAAAGGAGTATACTTCAAGGGAGAGAGCACCAGGCAGAAGCTTATCTTTTGTGAACTAACCTTGATAAACCATACAGAATCACTTCTGCTACCTTTGCAAAATGAGAAGCAAATTGCTAAGGCCAGCCCAATATTTAAAGGGAGGGCAACTAGACTCCACCTCTTGATGAGATGTGTTTCCAAGAATTTTCAGACATGTGCTAAAATCATCACACCTCTGGCATCGAACGACACAGAGGCCTCATCCTAATACATGTGTGCCTGCTAATCAGGAGGAGTTTGGTAGAAAATTCCAGACTGGGATATTCTTGGAATTCTGGGAGTTAGATCTCCTGATTTTAAAATTACCTGCAACTGAATGTTATCCCTTGTAATCACTTGGGAAACCTTTGTCTACCCTATTGCTTTTGAATCCTGAGGTGATAACTGCCTGGAGTCCCATTTGCCTCACAGGAAACCACGTGTTACATAGAGGAGTGATGCTGTCTGTCTCTCATTAGCTTCCTGCTTCCCGAAGCCAGGCAGCCACTCTCCCAAAGGAAAAATAATCTGCATCAAGTAGCCAACAAGCACTCTCTACATCTCTAGTCTCACTAAGACTTGCTAATGCTTGGATTTGACTTAGCCTAGGTAAGTAGCTTTTTAATACTAATTTTTAAAAACCCTGCTGTGCCAAAGAATTAAACAAGCAATCATCTAGCTTTAAATGTTTCACAAGGAACTAAAATAATACCTTTTGGGACAGGCAATCCCATTTGCCACCCTACCTCAACAAAGGCCAAAAGAACTCGCGTGTCTACAAGGTTTTGATTGTTTTGTGGCCATAGCTAGGATAGTATACAATTTTCTAAATGTAAAGAAATGCTTGGGGAACAGGGAATTTTATTCACAGGCTAACAAATGAAAATGTGTATGTGGGTATGGGAGCTGGTGCAGGGAAGTGAGATATTCAACCCTTGGAGATGACAGGAGTCCCCTTTTCTGTATTTAGACTACGTCTTTCTGCAGTTTATGAAAATACATAGCTTGTCCTTTTCCCCTTTAAACTATTCTCTCTCTGACCTTCCTTTCCCCCAGCTTTATTTATTTTTAAAAATAACTGAGTCACATGTGATTCATTTCTAAAGCTTAAGACTTATGCTCAAACACAAATCCCATTTTTCACCTCCTTAGGGAGAGTGAGTTACTCCGGAATAAGAAAGTAGAGATTTTGTATATGTTTTTGATTCTGTGAATTTATATTAAAATAAGTTATGCAGAAAATGTGACAGACCTTTGGGTAATCTGAAGGAACTGTATTATGGACCAGAAGGGAAATGACTGAAATACACAAAGCTTTGGAGGAATCAAGGAGGAGAGATTTACATTCAAAGTTTTTTGCCTAATGTTCTTGTTGTTTTGAATGCTGAGAATGCATCTGTTGTTCCAGGGGACTCCTGCAAAGCCACCTTGTTCACTTTCTCTTCCCCATTGTTATTGAGTGTTGTTTGGAGCCTATGTGGTTTTAATAGAGACTCAGCTAAGGTAAGCTTCGGAGATCATTTGTTTGGTATAGAGTGAGATGAGTGGGGAAAAGTCAGCAGAAGGGAGGAGTTGGAAGGACAGTAGACTGATGACAAAATATCACATGGAATCAGTTCAACTTCCAGCTTTTAGCCTCTTAGTTTTAATCACATCTTTCCTTCCTGTGTATCAACAATATTGTTGCCAAAACCCTACAGCTAAGAGTGACATAAACATTCAAATCTCCCAGAGACAGATGGCAACATAAATCTCCATTGTTGCTTTCTTAGAGGATTCCCAGCCTATTGCCATGTGTGGTGAATGGGACATTAGAGGTAACTATTTCCCACAAGAGTGCTTTTTAGATTCACCTTCAACAAGTAAAGATGCTTCATTGTTTCGGAGGAATTTTGCTGGCTAAAATCCTAGGGATTACAACAGCAAGAGAAAGCTAATGCTTGAATGAAAGTCATCAATTAGCAACTCCACAACTTCCTTTCTGTTTGGCCTCCCAGAATAACAGATGAGGTTGTTACAGCCACCGGCCACCCTCTACCCAAAAGTCTGTCATGATTATACAGACTGGTCAGGCTAACAGGTTGCTTTAATCATAGTGAGGGGAAAATGAATGGCCAAACCCTGTTTTGTTTTGTTTGAAGCAGAGTCTCACTCTGTCACCCAGGCTGGAGTGCATTGGCACAGTCATAGCTCACTGAAGCCTCAAACTCTGGGGTTGAAGCAATCCTCCCACCTCAGCCTCCCAAGTAGCTGGGACCACAGGTGCATGCCACCACATATGGCTATTTTTTTTTTTTTTTATTTTTGTAGAGATGGAGGTCTCCCTATATTGCCCAAGCTGATCTCAAACTCCTGGGCTGTACTAATCCACCTGCCTGAAATCCCAAAGTGCTAGGATTTCAGGTGTGAGCCAACACACTTGACCTAAGCGCTGTTTTTGATTAGAAAATCTCAAACATATTTGAATCCGCAATCATGCACTTAACCAGACTATAGCCTTTTGCTGAATTGCCTTATTTTAAAGTCCCATTTTTCTGTTCTATGACAACCTTTAGACAAGGCTGATTGATCTTCACTAAATACATTGCAGCCTTAACACGTTTTTGGATATACCTAGATATTAGTCCCCTCTATCTGCAAATATATCTTTGTTTGATTTTAGAAATCCAAATTTGCACATCTTCAGGTATTAATTATGGCTTTCATGGCAATCTGCCTGACAGGAGGGGTCACTGAGTGTGTCATTACTCTGAAGGGGATACCTGGTCCCTGGGATGTTCACATCTGTCTTCAGTGCCCGGGCAGAGCAAAATGAGCCCACATCAGTCTTAGAAGAGAGAACAGAGGAAATGTGAAACAGCCAATTTAAGAACCATACTGAGAACACTAAGAGATAGAATAGAGACCTGACATTTCATGAGACACATGGTACTAAGAAATAAAGATCTAGCTTTAGAAGACGAGATGGAATCCATAATCTCTGGTTAAAATATCTTCCTCCATGAACATAAATGTTAAAACAAGCAACTTTTCACTGCCAAGGAACTCCAGCGGAATTTAAATACATCCAAAGAAGGATGTATTTAAGGAAGGACCCTAGCACAAAGATGTACCTAGCATGCAGAATCCTTTGTTTAGAAAGATAATTGAAGCTTTCTAGAGATTAAACCAATTAAAACAAAGCACCTGTGTCTCACAGAATACCTCGAGTACTGTAATGGGTAATTCTCAGGGTTTACTCAGCTCTGAACTTGATTGAACATGAGTATCAGTATTTCCACTGCCTCTATGAAACCCAGGCCCTCAACATTTCCACCTGAACATCTTCAAGTTTTTCTTCCTGTCTTCCACTCATCACCCTCCTAATCTTGTTCCATGATGAAGCTGAGGGAATCCTCAGAAGCCCTCACCTGCTGTACATGCTCCACTGGTTTCTCTTGCATTGGGAATCAGTCCATACCAGGCACCAGGGCCCTTCCTGACAGCACACGCCTCCTCTATCTTGCCCCCCAGCCTGAAATTCAGTGCTCCCACCAGCCTGAACACTAGCCTGTTCTTTCTCTCACCTAGGGGCCTTTATTGGGTACCCTCAACACTTCACTATACCACAATTCACACTACATCTGATAACTGTCCCCTCTGCACAATTCAAAGCTCTGCTTGCCCTACAGCAACGTAGGGTCTGGAAATGACAAGGACATATCTCCCAGCTACATCCTGAGTTGTGGGGGATTTTGTTGTGTTGTGTTTTGTTTTATTAGCTATTACTTGTTTTTAAACTATATTTCCACAAGATTTGTGACACACATACAGAAATGGGTTTTCGAATATTACTGTTTATATAAAGGATAATCATGTAAACAAACAAGAGACCGAGAGGTGATTTTTTCCCATTTCACCCTTCATTCCTTCTTTGTTCTTTCCACAAGCCTTCTGTGTGCAAGGCACTGTGTACATAAAGAATGTTTGGGAGAGAAACAACCACCTGCGGCCACACTGTTTTATGGCCCTCTGCTTCAGGATTTTGTTTCTCCTACCTTCTAATTTATGTCCTTGTGCACATTTATTCATTTACTTAAGAAACATTTGTAAGGAACCAACTCTGAACTAGGACCTATGATGGGCATTGAGAACTCCGTGATAAACAGGAGTTGTTTCGGCCTCTGTTTCCATGAAATTTGAGGTCCAATGGGGAGGACAGGCAGTATCAAACTGTCCCATAACTATACAATCAAACTGCAATTACTGCAACAAAGGAAAAAAGAGGGTACAATGAGAAGATATAGCAGGGGAGCCTGACGTGGGGACTTAGGAAATGTTTCCTTCAAGAACTAACTTTTTCACTGAGATCTGAGGTTGGAGGAAGAGAAGGAGCAGGTGAATTGGAAGAAGCCAGTGTTGGGAGTGGAATGGGCTGGGGATCTGTGGTGAAGTTGGAGAGATGGGCAGGGACCAGGGAATTTCAGGTCATATTAAGACTTTTAAAGAATGTGAAGAAAGGATGTGATCTGCTCAGATTGAGATTTCTCAGTTTACTATCCACTAGATTGTGGATTCTTCATGTCCTGAGGCTGCATTAAACTCCAGCAGAGGGTTTTGAATGCAGTTGGTACTAAATTGATACTGATTGAGCATGGGGAAAGGATGTCAGTGCTGTGACCATGCAGTGGGATGTTAATGGTGACCTATCTACTTCAGTGGATACTTGTACCTCCAAACCAGGAGATGCTGCCAGAATCCACAGTGATTTTCCCTAGGCCACGCAGATCAGAGGTGAAGGGGCCAAGACACTTTCTTTTCTTTTTTCTTTTTTTTTTTGAGACAGGGTCTCGCTCTCACCCAAGCAGCATGCAGTGGTGCAATCTCAGTTCACAGCAACCTCCACTTCCTGGGACTTAAGCAATCCTCCAGCCTCAGCCCCCCGAGTAGCTGGGACCACAGGTGTGAGCCACCACACCCAGATAATTTTTTTTTTTTTTTTTTTTTTTTACTTTTTGTAGAGACAATGTTTCACCATGTAGCCCAGGCTAGTCTCAAACTCCTGAGCTCAAAGCAATCCACCTGCATCAGCCTCCCAAAGTGCTGGGATTACAGGCATGAGCCACGGCTCCTGGCCCACTCTGTTTTTCACTTAAGAAATGTTTCAGTTTAGATAGTTTTTCTAGAACAGAAAGAGGTCTGAGCTATCCCCTGTCTGGATGCTTACTATAAGGGTCACTGTATTTAGCTACTATCTTGACCGCAAAATATGTGCATTATTCCATGACTGCGGGGCAAGTGGGGTGGGAAGTGCATTCTCTTTCTCTGGTCCTTCCAGCTCTTCTGTTTCACTCAGAGAGTCTGTGATAAGTGACACATGGTTCCATATTCCCCGACTTTGCTCTTTCATATTCTGAAGGCTTTCGACACCCGTTAATTCATCACCACCCACAGGCTGGCCAGTGGGAATGTGGGTGTCCTAGTGGGATTCTGACTTCTGTGGGATTGACTTCTTTTATACTTTGGAATTGATGCTCAGCAAATATGGCAAATTCTCCCATTCTCTGCTAGAGAAAATGTCACCTTTGAGGTCATTAACAATACATTTGCCATCACCATCTTTAGATAGTAAGGAAAAGGCTTTTTGGAACAGATAGAGATAAATTTCAGAAGCCCTTTTCATGCAGTAATGATTTTCTCAAAATGGAACTAGATTTCAAGGATCTTTGTCCCCTCTGGAGAGGCTTTTCTTCCCTGTGTGTGCACAGTATGTGAATATGATTATATAAATGCAGTGGGAAGACAAGCTCCTGATCACTCTTTAAATCACTTGATGCTATGATCTCATTTTCAAAGCCACTAGAAACCATGGTTGATGGCTAAATTACCGACATATTTTTAAACGGCTTCTGTATTTAGCTGTTTGGCTGTTTTCATCCCTTCCTCTCCCTCATGCCATTCTGTGATGCTGCCTCAGCCTCAGAGATTCAGCCTCAGAGATTCAGCGTGGCCGTCTGCTGAACACATGAATACTAAAGAATTGGTTTCCTTAGTAACAATAACCACGAGGCAGCTCACAGAACTTCCTGCCTTCTGTCTGTCCGAATTTGTTTTCTGTTGGTCACATGGAAAAGACACCCAAACCCAGCCTGCCTATATAGGATGCACATAAATGTTGTGACCCAGGAGCGGAAAGGAAGCTTGTCTCTGCTGATTTCCGATTTCTTTTCTCCACATGTTGCCCTATTCTATGTGGATAAGGCTAAGCCAGGGCACCTGTGAAGGGCCATGGGCCATGTCGGAGCTCGTTGTCTTTCTTCTAATAAAAATCTGGAACCACAAAACCATAATGCAGGACATATAAACAAGATGACCCTTTGTCTGTGGGTCACCAGCGTGGAACTTTACAAAATAGAATACATCCCATTCACGATATTTTAAGTGCTAAAAAGAAAATGTGAATCGAGTAGAGAAAGCTTTGCTGGTTTTCCAGGTTTGTTTTTCAAGCGTCTTTCTGTTGTGAGAAATTACTAGAACCAGTACTATGAAGCATATCATCCCACTTCACAAACTGAGGCTTAAGGAGGCCAAATGACTCCTGCATGGTGACAATGCTAGGCAGCTGCAGAGCCAGCAGTCAGACCCAGAGCTGTCTGAAGACAAAGTCCAGGGTCGCAAGCACAGGCAGAGGGAAAGTGGGTTGTCCAAAGTGCTCTGGTGTGATGGGCACACTGGCAGTTCATTTTTGCCAGGGCATGAGATGTAGGGTGAAGTGCAGAAAGAAGCAGGCAGGCTAGCTCAGGGAGGCCTTGCCGATGAGCGTGGCTATCAAGGGAACCTACAGAAGGGTTTTAAGCAATGCTGGCAAATGATCTGGTTTGCATTTTGGGAAGACCGTTCTTGGGAATTTTGAGGAGGATGGATTCGAGGGGCTAGAACTGGGGGCAAGGAGATCTGTTAGCCCCTTACAGTCAGTAGGTCTGGTAAAGAGTAATATTGGCCTGAATCTGGGCAATAGGGATGCAAAGGAAGGGACTTCCCAAAACTTTCCCCACATGGATCCTTCTGCAGACACCTTCTCCATCATCACACCTGCTGATGAGGCTTCAGGGTCATGGGGCTCTCTCTGAGACTCACATGCTCACAAGCGAGGGCTACTCTTGATTTTGTATTTTCAAACCTTTCTGATTTTACCCTACCCTTCCAGACCCCACACTGCATCTCGTTTTCAACTCCCAGAGTCTAGTACAGCGGGAGGCACTCAGCAAAACCATGTTGAATGAAAGGACGAATGAATTGGAACAGCCTCCAATTTCCCTCCGTTAATGAAACCTGTGGTCCTAACCATGGTAGTCCTGTTGCTGCCCTCATTCATAAGTGGTCTGGGAAGCTGGATGGATGCTCCCATCAAGCATGAGATATGAGCAACCTGGTTGTCACAATGCAAGCACTCACTGATAGATATATTGTATCATTTCCTCTCTTGGATTTGAAACTAAGTGATAGATATCAAACTTCATTTAGATCCTGTGGCTAGAAAAAAATAGAACTCCAACAAACCATCATGGCACACATTTACCTGCGTAACGAGCCTGCACATCTGCACAGGTACTCCAGAACTAAAAATAAAAATTAAAAAAAAAATCAGGTTATCTGTGTAGTTTCATATTTCTTAGATAAAGAGGCAAGGATGGGCCCTCTCTCCACATTGTCCTACCAAAGGAAAATAAGGCCAAAGTGTAATGCGATAGGAACCGTTTGAATTGGACACCCACACGAAGAGATAGCAGAGATGTTCCAATCAGCTGAGGACCTTCTGTGTAGCATTTTGAGGGCAGGGCAGTTCATAGCGAATAATTTTAATGGCTTCTTCCATCTGGTGGTATTAATTTGTCCTTGTCCTAAAATAAGTAAACATTTTAAAAACAAGACATAAAACCAGAACAAACAACTGTGAGGTAAGCTCAGTGACATCACTCGCAATGGAATGAAGCACACATACTATTCTGTGGCCCAGCACTTTAGCAAATAACCCAAGCCTTCCTACTTTTTGTACTTGTTAACAAAAAATAGGTAAACCCCTCATCCACCTTTTCAGACGGCTTTACTGTTCATCTGCGTTAAGTGTAAAACTCAGTGAATTTTTTTTTTTTTTTTTTTTTTTAGACAGAGTCTTGGTCTGTCACCCTGACTGGAGTGCAGTGGTGCAATCTCTGTTCACTGCAACCTCTGCCTCCCGAGTTCAAGCAATTCTCCTGCCTCAGCTCCCCAAGTAGCTGGGACTACAGGTGCGCACCACCACACCTGGCTAATTTTTTGTATTTTTAGTAGAGATGGGGTTTCACCATGTTGGCCAGGCTGGTCTCAAACTCCTGACCTCAAATGGGCTGCCCACCTCAGCCTCCCAAAGTGCTGAGCCCCAGGCATGAGCCATCATGCCCAGACGAATTCAGTGATTTTTAGTAAATGTACAGGGTTGTGCCACCATCACCAGGACCCAGTTTTAAGACATTTCCATCACCCCAAGAAGATTCGTTATGATCATTTCTCCTGCACATCTTAGAGTTATGTAAAATTTTTCATCTGAATTTAGATTAGATTAATTTTTGTCAATAGGAGGTGGAAAAATATCAAACTTCTAATAAGATGTGATAGATTGAAATTGGAGTAACTATTTAATGGTGTGATTTGATGAAATAGACTTTCTCCTATTAAATAATATACCTCCAATCTGATAGAAATCATGTAAAATTTTATTTAAAATTTAGGACTGCGTCACTTGAAATCTGGTTCATAATAAGATAAGAAAATAAATAAATGAATATAAATTGAATACCCTCCAGTGCCAGGGGCTGTACAAGCCCCTGCATTCATCTTCTCATTGAATCTTCACAACAAACTATAAAGTAGATACTATTAATAGCCACATTTTGCAGATGAGGAAATTGGGATTTAGAGAGATTAAATAACTTGCTGAAAGTTACATAGTCAGTAGTGGAGGCATATTCAAACTCAGGCAATCTGACCCCAGAGCAGGAGCTCTTGGCAAATTTTGATTTGCTGCCTGACCATCAAAGGCAGCACTGCAAGTGAGTTGGGGGAAAGAGTTGCTGAGGGATGAGAATTCAGGCTGATAACCTTGCTGTAACCCCTCCTTTCCCATTGGTTCCCTTTCCTGCACCTAGATCTACCACACAGCCTCTAGATCTACCACAGAGCCCTAGGTTTGGAATGTCTAAAGATAGCTATGCCCTCCCAAGGACTCCAGCTTGTGAGAACCGGCCACCATCCTTTAACCCAATGCTCCTTGGCATTTGCTGCACGATGGGTAGCCAGAAGCCCAACTCAGTACCCAGCATCCAGAAGAGTAAGACTGAAATGGGCAAAAGATTCAGGGACTAAACACGTGTGGAACCCTATCCACCTTTTCTGTGACAAGATGTCTTCCTGTTAAAGAAACAAAAATCTGTAAATAAATGCAAAGGTGGTGAATGACTGTAGCTTTCATATTCTCTGATGAAGAGGAGGCTTATGGCCTCTAAATCACTGACCAAAGGCAACAGATCACCATGAGATCTCAGAAAAATACTGGAAAACACAACCAGCTCCTCAAAACGCACACAATTACCATATTTTAGCATCCGGACCCGCACTGAATTATTTCACAGTTATGATTAGTTTGTCAATGCAGTGCGGAATTGAACCATATAATAATTTGGTATAGACTTTATCTAATCTGATGGAAATGCAACATTTAGAGGGCCTGGCTTTTTTTCCCCCCAGAAACAATTAAAAAGGTCTTTTTCAACTTAAGAACTTTAATATCACATATTACATTCTTCTTTTTTTAATTGTGTTGGGATTTGGGGTGTGTGTATGTGTGTGAGAGAGAGAGAGAGAGAGACAGAGAGACGGAGAAAGAGAGAGATTCCACCTAAATTATGGGCTCAAGTCATATACTTTTGTCTCTGATTTGTTTCCAGCAATCATTTACGATTTTTTTTTCTTGTTTGCTTTCTTCCCCCCTTTTCTTTTTTGCCTTTGGTAAACTAAAACTGAATTTTTTTCTCCAGGATAATTCTCTGTTCCAGTCATAGTAAATACCAATTTCATTTCCATCTTATTATTTTTCTAATTAAACATTTGTCATGCAGAAGAAGATCTGAGGTGCCTGTACTTTCCATTATGTAAAATATTCAGTTATGATAATCACTCTGGAATGGTATTTTGAAGGTGTTATGGAAAGAAATCAAGGAAAATAAAATAAAATAAAATAAACTGTATTTTACCTTGGACTTTTGCCTGTCTATTTTTTCCCTAATTTGCCATAGTTGCAAATATTGACTGTCTCCTATCATGAGGGATATCAACATGCTTAGTGTCCTTCAATGAGGAGAATTCTGTAAAATATGTATCTAAAAATTTTTAAAGGTTTAAAATCTGATCCTATTTCATACAACATTAGACTCCTTTCCCATTTTGTCTCTTCTATCCACACTTAGCAAAATGTATACTTCTATGCCTGATGAAATGCACTTGAGCCCAAATTGTTTCAGAACAAAGTAGGGATATGCCAGACATACAACCTGATATTTCTCGGACATTTTTTTCCTTCTTATGACAAAGCCCAAGGGGATAGGCTCTGTGAAAGGAGAGTTTATTTTCTAAATCCTTTTTTTGTTTGTTTGTTTTTGTTTGTTTGTTTTTTGAGATGGCGTTTCGCTCTGTCGCCCAGGCTGGAGTGCAGTGGCGCAATCTCGGCTCACTGCAAGCTCCGCCTCCCGGGTTCACGCCATTCTCCTGCCTCAGCCTCCCGAGTAGCTGTGACTACAGGCGTCCGCCACCTTGCCTGCCTAATTTTTTGTATTTTAGTAGAGAAGGGATTTCACCGTGTTAGCCAGGATGGTCTCCATCTTCTGACCTCGTGATGCATCCGCCACAGCCTCCCAAAGTGCTGGGATTACAGGCGTGAGCCACCACGCCCGGCTATTTTCTAAATTCTTTAAACACAAAGCTTTTCCATGTTATGGGGCAAGATATTTTTTCCAGACAAACATAACAATCACATCTTACATCTATGTTTACATCTATACATTTATATCTATATATATATGTTCCATATATGTATGTATGTATATTATGTGTATCTATATGTATACTTTTATTTTATCTATTACTCTATAAAATCTTAGACTTTTTTTTTTTTTTTGAGACAGAGTCTCGCTCTGTCACCCAGGCTGGAGTGTAGTGGCACCATCTGGGCTCACTGCAAGCTCCGCCTCCTGGGTTCAAGCAATTCTCCTGCCTCAGCCTCCTGAGTAGCTGGTACTACAGGTACCTGCCACCACGCCCAAGTAATTTTTGTATTTTTAGTAGAGACTGGGTTTTGTCATGTTGGCCAGGCTGATCTCAAACTCCAGACCTCAGGCGATCTGCCGCCTCAGACTCCCAAAGTGCTGGGATTACAGGTGCGAGCCACCATGCCTGGCCTATACTTTAATTTTTAATTATTTTCAGAGTTTGCACAGAATTAGCTGTGAAATTCAGTGTTTTTTTTTTAATTTTTTTTTTTTTTGTTTTTTGGTTTTTGGTTTTTGGGTTTTTTTTGAGAGGGAGTCTGGCTCTCTTGCCCAGACTGGAGTACAGTGGGGCAGTCTAGGCTCACTGCAAGCTCCGCCTCACTGCAAGCTCCGCCTCACTGCAAGCT
>NC_045441.1:80837527-80960593 GCF_002776525.5 Piliocolobus tephrosceles | reverse complement strand
CTCACTGCAAGCTCCGCCTCACTGCAAGCTCCGCCTCACTGCAAGCTCCGCCTCCTGGGTTCACGCCATTCTCCTGCCTCCGCCTCTGGAGTAGCTGGGACTACAGGCCCTCCGCCACCACGCCTGAAATTCAGTTTTATACAGGTGGGACCATTTCCTCGCAAATTCTCAAAATGTATCCTGAGACCTTGCTGTTGTGGGAAGAAACGCTTGTGTATTTTCTGCAGTTGCCACCTCCTGAAACACTGTGTGTACTGTGTGTGTATGTATGTGTGTGTGCTACGTTGCAATAGAGAGCGCTGTTTTTTGGATCTCACTGTGAGTAACTGTGTGTTTGGTATTAGGAAAATGGAAGATGCTGCTGTGGTGGCCCCTCCTAGATCCCATTTACTGAGCTAGTGACTCTGCTGCAGCTGCTTTGGGTGTTGGCTCCTGAAGGCCCACAAATGCCTCTACTTCTGAGGAAATTGCCCTGGGCTAATAGGGGAGCTACCTCACCCAGGAAGTTAGTGGGAGAAGGCCGCAGCCAGTGACTGGTGGATAAGAGCATAGAAGACCAGCACCTTGGCCTCAAGAGGAAGCAATTCTGTGGTATGGTCAATGTTTCAGAGCCCTCCCCCATGATCCAAGCCAAGAATGGAATTTCCATGAGACCACGTCCTTCCCCTTCCCTCTCTGGCTTCACTCTCTCTCCTTGCCAGGATTTTCCTGTGGAGCACTTTCTCAACAAATCACACACACCCAATCCCTGTCTCAGGCTCTGCTCCAAGCAACTTCTTTCAGTTTTGGATATCCAATATCCTAATTAGTAAAACACGGATAATAATTTTTGCTTAGTCTATTTTTCAAAGTTTTGGTACAATTGGCAAATAATGTGCAAGAATTTTGTTAAAACCAAAGGTGTAAAAATATTTCATAGGCAACATGATAAATATTATTTATGTTAATATTTAGCTTCGATGGAAATATAGCTTAGTTCCCCCAGCTTGGGTTTTCACACTTTAGGTTAATGTCCACTGTGCTCATTTTATTCCACAGGAACAGCTGGTTTGTAAGAGTTGCTGTCCTGTCTGCTTTACTTTCTGCACCTGGGCTCTGCAGGGTGAGTGAGTGAAGGAGACGTGAGTCCAGTGAAGGGCCATGTCAGACTAGAGAGCACACAGCTCCGGCCAAAGGCTAAATAAACAGGAACCCAGACCTGGTCTTTCCTGATATTTAGAGGGTTTTAAGTGAAGCTGGGCACTAGCTTTTTAAACAAAATCTCCAGATTCTTGAATATTAACTTTTTTTTGAGAACTCCACCCAGTTTGGAGTTCAGTGGCACAGTCATAGCTCACTACAGCCTCAAACTCCTGAGTTCAATCGATCTCCCACCTCAGCCTCCTGAGTAGGTAGAACCACGGCTGTGTGTAACCACACCCAGCTCATTTCTATTTATTTTATCTTTTTGTGGAGACAGGGTCTTGCTATGTTGCCCAGCCTGTCTTAAACTCCTGGGTTCAAGCAATCCTCCTGGCCTGGCCTCACAAAGTGCTGGGATCACAGGCATGAGCCACTGTGCCTAGCTTCTAACAATAGATTTTTAAACAATTTTAACACCCTACTCTTCAAGCAACACGTGACTAGAGGCCTAACTGAGCTAGCAGTGTGTTACTTCTGTCTGGATTTTGGCCCTGGAAAGAACAGACCAGATGATCCCCACCGAGGCCTCAATATTCAGCACAACACTCAGCATAAGGCAGATGAAAGACTCTGGATAAACAGGACCACCATTAGAAATGTGGGTTTCCAAGGAGTTAAATAAAGGACTGCTGGTTTCAGTAAATAGCTCTCTACTTTGTAAAAATCACTTAGCATACGATTCTTTTCCCTAAACAGTATTACAACATATGCAGATTTTTATTCAGTTGCCAGCTTGCTATTGCGCAACTTTTCAAGGCCACTGAGTCTGTTTCCTCGTGTATTAAACGGAAACAATTATGTCTGACCTGAAAATAAGTGAAAGCATG
The DNA here is from genome assembly GCF_002776525.5 of Piliocolobus tephrosceles. Taxonomy (NCBI): domain Eukaryota; kingdom Metazoa; phylum Chordata; class Mammalia; order Primates; family Cercopithecidae; genus Piliocolobus; species Piliocolobus tephrosceles. The sequence goes on along the minus strand of NC_045441.1, from coordinate 80,958,584 downwards.
TAAAAGTGCTTTACAAACAGTGGTGATCAATCCAGATGGAAGAAATCATTATTCTCTAAATTCTGCCCTGGGAGCTAAATCCCATACTCAGAAATTGTAAAACAAGGAACGGAGGCTTTCATCTTTCTTCTAACATGGTGTTTCCTTAACTTTAGTTGAGATTTTTTGCCTTAAAAACAGCATTATTTTCTATTACTATTAATTACTTTTTCTTTAAGTCAAATACGTTCTTTTCCTCACTATCAACCATCTTTTTCAACTACCAATTTTGTCTTTTGTTGTTGTTTCTGTTTTTTTTGTTTGTTTGTTTGTTTGTTTCTTTGAGGCAGAGTCTTACTTGCCCGGGCTGGAGTGCAGTGGTGCAATCTCGGCTCACTGCAACCTCTGCTTCCTGGATTCAAGCAATCCTGCCTCAGTCACCCACCCAAGTAGCTGGGATTACAGGTGGGTGCCACCATTTCTGGCTAATTTTTTAATTTTTAGTAGAGACAGGATTTCATCATGTTGGCCAGGCTGGTCTCAAACTCCTGACCTCAGGTGATACTAACACTTTTTTTCTGAGGCCTCCTCAGCCTCCCAAAGTGCTGGGATTACAGGTGTGAGCCACTGCACCCAGCCTCAACTACGAATTTTTTTTTTTTTTTTGTCTTTAGTGGAGACAGAGCCTTGCTCTGTTGCCCAGGCTGGAGCGCAGTGGCACGATTTCAGCTCACTGCAACCTGCCTCCCAGGTTCAAGCAATTGTCCTGCCTCAGCCTCCCAAGTAGCTGGGATTAAGGCATGCACCATGACACCCAGCTATTTTTTTGTATTTTTAGTAGAGATGGGGTTTCACCATGTTGGCCAGGCTGGTCTTGAACTCTAGATCTCAGGTGTTCTGCCTGCCTTGGCCTCCCAAAGTGCTGGGATTACAGGCGTGAGTCACTGCTCCTGGCCCTCAACTATCATTTTTATCTTTGTCCTAAGCAATAATATCCATAAATCCACAGATTTCATGTCCTATATTTAACTTTTATACACTTAACACACACACACACATATATACACACATATATGTATGTATTTACACACATAGACACACATATATGTGTGTATATATGTGTGTGATACATATATGTGTGTATATGTATGTCTGTGTGTGTATAGAATACACATCTATGTGCTGCCTAAAATCACCTTGCTTATCACCAAGTTTTTGATTCTCCCCTTTTGGTATATTCTGCCCCACTAGAAACTATAGTAAAACTTCATAGAAAAATTTTCTGCCTCTCTCAGTTTATTAATTTACTTATTGAACATTTGTCAGCTACTGTCTATCCCATGTAAACCTAGAACAGGCAGGACAGAATTAAAGTCATTGAGTTCTCCAACATTTTAAACTCCTCTAAAGAGCTTTGAAAGTCGATGTCACTAATGAACTTCAAGTAGGAAACGCTCCAAATCTTCCTGCTCCAGATTCCTACGGTCTTGGTAATGCTAGTGAGTCACAAAGGGTAAGCCTTGGAGAGCTATATTTGCAAAGTGCCTAAGATCTCTCAGACTCTACCCTAGGGGACTCTAGGTAGTGTCACAAGTGAGTTTTATCACAGCAGAGTCTGGTAGCGCCTTCTCAACTGCTTTTATGCAGGAAACTGTCTGCCAGTATGCTCCTGACTATCCAAGCCCCACAACATTGCAATTTCTAAGATTGGCTTTAGTCATTTTATAAGATAATGGCATTCAAACCGGTCTCCAGTAGGATATGAGACAATGTTAATAATTACAATCTGCATTTAGGTGGCGCCTCTCCTGGCAAGCACTAGAGTTTTAAAAACGTTATCTCATTTTCATCTTCATGACACCCTTGTGAAGCAAGCTTTTTTATTGCATTTCTACAGAGAGAGCAGCTGAGGCGTGAAGAGGTTAAATGGATTACCTAATCTGAAATCAGAGATCTTAAACCTGGTTTGTTGTTGTCTAAAGAAAGTATTTGTAATGTGTTTGTGTGTGGGTTTAATGCTAAATGCTGAAAATGTCTCTGAAAATACTTACATTAAGGTCTGTAAACTCATAGACTCTTTAAATCTTGTATTCAATGTGGCATCAATGGCATGCACCTTCTCTAATTAGCAAACGAACATTGAGGTTTAATTCTAGAGTCTGACATACTATATACCATCTGCCAGATAACATACTATATCTTTATGTAGCGCTTGCATGCACCAGGCACTGTTCAAAGTGCTCTCTAAATAGCAACATATTTAATCCTCATAATGACTCTATGAAGGAGGTGCCATTATACTACTCATTGACAGGTAAGGAAAATTAAGCACAGAGAAGTTAGTAACTTGCCTAAAATCCGACAGCTGGCAAGTGGCAGAGTGGGGATTTGAATCCACACAGTCTGATTCTTTTGATGAGAGCATTCTGCAGTCATTAGGCTAATAATAGTTATTTGTTGCAAATGTTCTGTTTCTTATTTACTCAAGCCAAAGTTTTTTTCTTTTTCCTATGTCAGTGGTTAGCCTCCTAACCCTATTTCAGGCAGAATCCTCCTATATAGGCCAATGATCCTGCCCCCTCTGATTGTATTTATAATCTAGGTGATGGCTAGCTGGTATTCTAGCAGAGTGAGTGGAAAAGGTGTCGGAAAAGGGTATCAGAGGCTCAGCGATTCAACCCATCTCATTCAGAGTCAACAAGGCACCTCTCAAAAGTATAGAAGAACAGAAATCCTTTCTTCGTTTGTGCTTTGGAAAAAGAAAAAGAGTAAAATTCTCCCACCAATTTGCTTCAGAATTGGGATGAGTTGTTATAGTAAGCAAAGATGTTTTTCACAAGTGATTTATGCAATAGACATTATGTTTGCTTTCAAAGTGCTATACACATTTATTATCTCATTTGATCCTTACACAACACCCCAGTGAAGTAATCAGGGAAGCTATTTTTATAATAGCCATTTTACAGATGAGAAAACTGAGGCTTGGCGTCACTGAATAAACTTGTCCAAAGTCACCCAGCTAATGAGCTGCGGGAGCAGAGTATGGCCAGTGTCACATGTATTAATAAGCTCTGTAAATTATCTCACCTCATATTAAGCTTAATAGTTTCTGGTGATATCACTGCTAAAATCAGACATTTAAACAAATAAGTCAGAGCGATTCGTCCTCAGGGTTGCAGACATTCAGGACACTTGAGAACATTTAATGATTTCCAGCTTCAGCTCCCTTACTCGGTGAGAGAACATAAAACAGACTTTTCAAGGTCATGGAAAGGAGAAGGGCTTCCAGATGGCCACTTCTACCAAACCTGGGACGTGTACTTGCTTGTTTGCCCAGACACTGCCCACTGCCTGAATGAAGGGGAGCTCTAGTCCTGAGAAAAGCCATCTCCCTTGTTCCAGAAATGTGTCCCTCCTCCATTGCAGACACTGTACTGAAGAATTCATTCCACTAAAGAAGGAATGAAAAGACAATTTGCTGGGATGAGTAATGTATGGGCTAGGAGTTGAACCCAGGAGGTCAAATCTGCTTTTACTTTCTCTATTACATGTTTTCTATAGAAAATTTGTTTTTCTATCCCAGTCACTGGAACAATTGCAGTGAATTACCTTTCGTGATTTAAGATATTTTGATACGTAGTCTGCCTATTTTTACACAAGTGATTCAATATTTCACTAATGGGTAATGGGTCAGTATTGCAAGCATTGACTTCGCCCTTCCTCTGCATAAGATCTTTACCTCCAGTTGACAGGGACTCAGTTGTCTGATATGCATCTGTTTGGTTTTTCCTCCCTGCTTCCTCAGGATCTCCTGGATTGTCTGCCTCAGACCCTCTTTCGTAGGAGAGGTGGCTTCCTCCTTTCTCCTCAGCATTCTCTCTGTTGTCTAGAATTTCTCATTTGGTGATTTACCCACTCACGCTATTATTACTTTGGTGTCTGATAGACTGTTTCCTATCAAGTATCCTGTAAAACCACTGACCAATTTCATTTAAAAATTAAAATGCAGGCCGGGTGTGGTGGCTCACACCTGTAATCCCAGCACTCTGGGAGGCCAAAGTGGGAGGATCACTTAAGGCCAGGAGTTCGAGACCAGCAGCATGGTGAAACTCCATCTCTACAAAAAATACAAAAATTAGCCAGGCATGGTGGCACATGCCTGTAGTCCCAGACACTTGGGAGACTGAGGCACGAGAATCACTTGAACGCAGGAGGGGAGACTGTAGTGAGCCGAGATCACACCATTGCACTCTAGCCTGGGTGACAGAGTGAGACTCTGTCTCAATAGATAGATAGATAGATAGATAGATAGATAGATAGATAGATAGATAGATAGATACTAAATAAAAATTTGAGCAACGAGGAACCAGAAAAATATCAAGATTAATATACCATGACCAAGTACACGAGGATTACTCTAAGAATGTAAGTATACTCCGACATCAGGAAACCTATTAATGTAACTCACCATATTCATGGATTGAAGGAAACAGAACTCATATGACTATTCCATAGATGTTGAAATTTGAAAAAATGTAATATCCTTTCTTGATAACAGCTCTCAAAGATTGGAATAGATGGACACTGTTTCTTTAAAATGATAAAATAAATGTCTTATCTCAAATGTCAGCTTTATTTTTTTTCTCAGGTTTATTCTTAATGGGAAAACAGTAGAAGTGCTCTCATTCGAGGAAGAATAGGACAGTTGGCCAGGTGCAGTGGCTCATGCCTGTAATCTAATTCCAACACTCTGGGAGACCATGGCAGGAGGATGGCTTGAGCCCAGGAGTTCCACACCAGCCTGGGCAACATGGCAAGGCCCCACACCTACCAAAAAAAAAATAATAACCAAAAATGGTAGCACATGCCTGTAGTCCCAGCTACTCAAGAGGCTGAGGTGGGAGAACTGCTTGAGCCTGGGAGGTCATGCTGCAGTGAGCCGTGATAGTTCCACTGCATTCCAGCCTGAGTGACAGTGCAAGACCCTGTCTCAAAAAGAAAAAGAAAAAGAAAAAGAAAAGAAAAGAAAAGAATAGGACAGTTCCAGTATTATTTAATATTATTCTGAAAGTACGAGCCACTATAATTAGACAAGAGAAAGAAACAAAATGCAAAACTGCAAAGGAAAGGAGGTAAAATTATAATTATCGGAAAATCTTAGCTAATCAACCATAGAACATAACAAACAATAGAAGAATTTAATCTAGATGTGTTATTCAATGTGTAGAGATACGGACATTCTCACCTTTTGCTGGTAAGAGCATAATTTGATATCACTTACATGGAGGTTAATTTGGTATCACCTATCAAATGTAAAATGTACATACCTTTTGGCTTAACAATTTCATTTCTAGGAATATTTGCATGTACATGCACATATGTGAAATGATATAGTTACAAGGATATTTATTGCAGCTTTATTTTTAATAAATGATCAGAAGCAAATGCCAATGAATAGGAGACTGGTTAAATTATATCATGTAGTAGAATATTATATAGTCATTATAAAAGAGGGGGCTTTCAGGGTGTTGAGTATTGGTGTTAACTGTTTCCACAATACATTGGTAAATGATGAGAGGGAGGTATAAAACCACATGTAAAGTAACTTTCCATCTGGATGTAAAAAGAAAGGAATGAAAAAAAGACAATACATATGTTTGTGCTTATAAGTTTGTTCTTATACCTAAGAAACTACCAAAAGTGGTTGCATCTGGGAGTGAAACTGGATGACTGAAAAGTAAGAAAGATTCATTATTTTGCTATTGATTTTTGGTAAAAATTCTTAATAAAACAGTTTTTTAAGTATTAGTAAAATAAAAAATACTAAGAACCAAAATAAACAAGTAAGCAAAAGACCAAGAAATCCACTTTCTCCTAAAGAAATGGAAAAGAAATCCACATGGAACCAACTTCAGTATCTATTGCTATATAACCAACCATCCCAAAACTGAATAGCTTAAAACAACAAAAATTTATTATGTCTTACAACTCTGTGAGTTGACTTGGCTCAGCCGGGCAGTTCTGCTCCACAGGGTGTAGCTGAGATCACTCAGGAACTGCACTCAGTGGGGAGCTTGGCTGGCGCTGGTGCTCACAAGATGGTGCCTCAACCTCCAGAACCTTTCCATGCCTTCTCATGGTTCAGTAGTCTACTGGAGCTGCTTGACAGCATGGCAGCTGGCAGAGCACAAACATGGCAGCTGCCTGACGTTTGAAGTCGTAGGCCTGGAGCCAGCACGGTATCACTCTTTCCTCATTCTACTAGTACTCAAAGACCAACCCAGATTCAACGGGTGGGGAAATAAACCCCGTATCTTGTTGAGAGGAATGGCAAGGAATTTGCAGCCGTCTTTAATCCACCACAGACCTCCACATTTGCTCAGCTCAAGTCACTACAAGTTATCACAATATTATTTGGAATTATTTCATGAAGTTAATAAATCTGGGTCAAAATCTCATCTTATGCAGCTTTTAATAGTTAACTGTTTCTCCAAAAGAACAAAACAGCTCAATTTCTGGCCTTAGGTTAATAGAAAAATACTTTATAGAATTTTAAAATTCAAGACCTGCTTTAAAAATTTAAAATTCAGTTAGAATTTATATAGGTCTGTTTTATAGATACAAAGATCAGGTGGCATATCTATGAAATCTAGAGAAAGTGGGTGAAGTGAATTTTAATCAACTTTTTTTTTTTTTTTTCAAAAAGAAAAGCCAACATGTTTCTGCAAAAAAAGATGAGTATTTCTGGAAGGCAAAAACAACCATTAATCAGAGGTATCAACTAGCATTATTACTAACACTAGAGAAGAGCCTGCTCTGGATGCCCCACCCAGAAACTCCTTGCTGGCCACCAGGAGTCCCACTGACTTCCCAAGAAAGCTGATAAAAAGGATATAGGGCTTGAGTTAAGTCCTCCAATCCACCAGAGTGAAAATGCCCTGTCGGCTGTAATTCAGCCTTCTCACCAGTCCTCAAATATGTCTTGTATTTTCTTGCCTCTGAGTTTTTGCAGATACCATTTCTATATATCATTATGTCCCACTCTCTCCTTCCCATGATTTTTTCATTTTGACTTAGCTAACTCCTTCATCCTTCAGGTGATGGGATTATATTTCTCATCCACAGTGAAACTTTCTTTGATCCCATCCCCTTCCCAAAATTAAGTCAGATGCTCTTGGGACAATTCCTACCTCTGTTGTATAGATAATTTTACAGAAACTGCCTAACATCTTTTCTGGGGCCTTCACCTGTTGCCCAGGGGTGGCCTTCAACAGCTATGTCTGTCCTCTAACACCAACATCCCTAGCTCAGTCCAGTTAGTCCAAAGGCAAGCACTAAAAGCAGGGTAAGCCAATGACATTCCCTTTTTAACTGATATAATTACAGTTGTTAATAACTAAATCACACTAATGAAACATAATAGAAGGAAGATTCATAAACTGTTGCCAAAGAGGTAGAGCTAATTTGGTTCCTGCACTTGTTTATCTCTTCCTTGGATCCTGTTAGACTTCTCCATGTCTCTCCCATGAATTCGTTTCTTTCATGAAGTTATCCAGAGTTGTCTATAACTCCCGACCAAAAGACTTAATACAATTTATACCAACTGGCATGAACTCACATATGCACGCATGATTGAATGAATAGTTTAAGCATTTGCTCTGTGTCCTTTCTTGGAGCTAGAATGAAAGTTCTATGAGGACAGGGAAGGTGTCTGCCTCATTTGGTGTTGCATCTTGAGTACCAAGCAGAGTGCCTGGCACACGGTCAGCACTTAACAAATATTTGTTGAATGAACGAATCAATGGAAAGAAAAGACTGATGCAACTCTTTGGGAAGTGCCTAGGAAAGAATGACTTCACTTTGGCTGGATGGGAGGTTTAAGGGACCATCGTGGATTTGGAGTTCATATTGGTGAGAAATGCTTTGAATTGAAACCTTTGATTGAATTGCTTGGGTAGTCTCTTAGCTCAACTTTTGGAAAATATCCTATATTATTTTGTGGGAGAAGGAGTAAAGTACAAAGACCTTGTCTACATTTGAATGCCAAGACTGGCTGAAGGAGCTTTCTCACCATGGACAGGAAAATCTCTCAAAATTGAGTCCGGGCAGGAGGGGAAGATGCTCTGGGAAGCACAGGACACTGCAGGACTGTGTGGCCCATTGTAGACCCATTTCTGAGAGGGCAGCTGTGCAGCAGGAACAACCCTGATGTAGCCTCTGGTCGTTGCTGTGTAAGGACAGAGCAGCCATGACAGCCATTTTCAGCTGGGAGAGCTCCTAGTGGGTGGATAGGAGTGAGGGGATAGGGGAAATTCCATTTCCTGTCTTCACCAGTCCGCACGTATGAGGCAAACTGGAAACAGGGCTGGCAGAGATGACATTTCAGTATCCAAATTGATTCTAAAGTCACAGAGCTCCGGGGTGGGCCCCTCCTCTCCAAGCCGTTAACACTTCATGGCTGGCATCCCAAGGGTTACACTCTCAGCTGCATGCTGAGGTATTTTAGTAAAAAGCAGGGCTCCTGCAGGACACAGGTTTTTAATTCATCAGAGAAGTGCGTTTCTTTGTAATTTTATATTTTTTGTAGCACATGAGCCCACCAGATAACTTGGTCTGATGTGTGAAATTTGACTTCAGGAAATGAGAACTTTGTCTTTTTTGTGTTTTAGCTATCTACTTTCTAATTGTCCTGAAAGGTGAAACAACTTTACATTAGAATATGTCTTGATAAGAGCCAAATTGTGGATGAAAAATCATTTCTAAACTATGGAATGATATCCAACTAAGAGTCAAGGACAGGCTAGGGCAGGCACAGTGGCTCACACCTATAATCCCAGCACTTTGGGAGGCCGAGACAGGATGATCTCTTGGGGCCAGGATTTCAAGAGATCCTGGCAAGATCCTGTCTTTACAAAATTTTATAAAAATTAGCCAAATGTGGTGGTGTGTGCTTGTTGTCCTAGCTACTCTCTGGCCAAAGCCAGAGGATTGCTTGAGCCCAGCAGTTGGAGGCTGCAGTGGGCTATGATCACACCACTGCACTCCAGGCTGGGTGACAGAACGAGACCATGAGACCCTGTCTCTCTTAAAGAAAAAAAAAAAAAAAGAGCCAAGGATGAATGTCTGATTTCCCAACAGTCACGATCCAGTAAGTCTCAGGCCTAGTGACTCACCTCATTCTTCGTGGGGAGGGCTCCCGCTCTGCCAGTTCAAGCTTGCCCAATCCTGTCAGGAAAATACTCTGCCAATATACAGGTGTCTATGCAGAGGTGAGACATTTTTGTCAATTGCCATGGGTTCAAGACCACCAAGTCAATTTTAGTAACAATTTTATTCAAAATATGTCTTATATTTGGTGAGTGCCTATAGCTTTAAAATGTTTGTTTAACAGTTCTTAAAATGCCTTACTCTAGTTAGCTGAAGGGGAATTCTGTAGGCCAGTGGCTAAGCTCCTACATGCTGTAGTCAGACAGCCTTGGTTCAAATCTCCATTCTCATGTTCATTAGGATGTGACCAGTTCCTTAACCTCTGTACACCTCATTTTCCTCTTCAGTGAGATGGAGCTAATAATAGGACATCCCTCATAAAATTGATTAACAAGCACATAGTAGGTGTTTAATAAATGTTATTACTCCAGCTATCTTTAACTTTGATAATAGAAAATTATTGCATAAACTCAGCTTTCTTTGTGTGGCAGTTTTAAAAGCTGCTACAAATTCTCTGACACTGTTCCCCTTGAGGCAGTGCCTGTGCCCTCCACTCGCATCTGGTCAGGATTGTGACTGCTTTGATCATTAGAATCTATTGGAAGTGGCACTACGTAATGTCCAAGGATCAGTCATAAAAGAACACGCAGCTTGTGCCTTGTTTGTTGAAACACCGAGCCACTAGGAAAAGAGCCCTCAACTACCCTAAGGCTTCCACGCTGGAGAGGTCACTAGTAAGCACTCTGGCTTACAGTCCCATCAGAGTCCAGCCATCTGGAAGTGGATCTTCCAGCCCCGGCTATTTCAGCCCTCAACTGCTCTAGTTACCCCCACTCCCCATCAGCTGTCGGAGTCCTCCCAGCTGAGTTCTCAGACTGTGGAGTACAGACAAGTCATTCCCACTGACCCTGGACACATACCTGGCCCCATGAATCATAAGCATAATAGAATGGTTATAATTTTATGCTACTAAATTTGGGTTGGATGCACAACAACAATAGGAATATGGAACATTTCAGAAATAATGGCTATAGTGGTAAGAATGGGATAAAAGGGAAAATTTAACCATATCAAAATCACCAGATCCAATCTTGATCTATGTGCACATTTTTCAAACACATAGATAGTGTCTAATCATTGCAAAGTTCACTTTCGAAGCTAAAAGTTCGAAATCTGCAGGACCTGCAGCAAACAGAATGCCATATGAACTCCACAGTCTGAAAAGGCCTAAGGGAAAGCACACTAGCCCATGTAGACAGAGATTCCCCTTGCTTCTGTTCTTGAGAGAACTGAGGGGAAATGAAAGCTGAAAATAAAAGCCCTTGGTTTAAATGGATCCCGATTGCATTTCATCCTATCAGATCAATAATGCAGAGATTCCTAAAATCAATGTGCTGGGGCAGTTTTAACAAATGCACTTGCCTGTTCATTAATATTCTGACTTTTAAATATAAACACACATACCTCTTTGTTGTGATCAGAATTACAGTATATTAAAGACAGCAAGATAAACACTACCCATTAGGTTATCAGTTTCATTTCATAAATGAGGAAACTGAGGTTCAGCAGAGCAAGAAAAACGTGCCATGATAAAAGACACAACGATGCCTTTTACCCAGCACCAAAGAATACGCCAATATCCAGGCCTTTCTTTGGATGCAGAAATAAATGTGAAAATGCTGAGTACATCCCCTAAAGTTCTACCCTATTCAACTCAAATCACAGGAAAGCTACATATTGAATTTATGGTTTTACCTCCCTACATAAACACCTTCCCTGATCTAAGAAGGATTCACCATGCAACCTAGTTTTTGTCGTGGTTAGGTGTAAGAAATGGCCTTCTGTCATTGCCTGTATGGGGTTTGATATCTTTCACACTAAAAGATCCAAATCGCTGTCTTAGAGATAGGTCCATAGAAGAATTTTGTATTTCCTAATGACCTTGATTTAATTAGATTACAGAACTTCTGGAATGGATCTTGTTTCCCTTGGCATGTGGCTGTGTTCATGCATGTGGTAACCGCATGTGAATCCTCTTTCATCCATTGACAGGCTGTGTGAGCAAGTCACCTTCCTAAGACTCCATTTCTGTATCGTGAATGAGGGTGACTATCCTGCAAGCTGCACCACAGTTGTGAAGATTAAATCAGGTACTATGATATGATGGCAACTTCCACACAGGAAAATTTCTTATTTTTTAAAACAGCATAAGGATCTTTTCAGCTAGATTTCTAATAAAGTACAAACAGCTGAGTGCTTTTTTTTATCCTGGCCAAAAAATTATTGTCATATCTGAAGCAGAAATACCTGGGTACATGTCCCATTTGTTCTTTTTTGAGGCAGGGTCTCGCTTTGTCACCCAGGCTGGAGTGCAGTGGTGTAATCACAGTTCACTGTAGCCTCAAACTTTTGAGTTCAAGCAAAGCTCCAGCCTCAACCTACCAAGCATCTGGAACTATAGGCATGTGCCACCACATCCAACTAATTTTTAATTTCTTTTTGTAGAGACAGGATCTATGTTGCCCAGGCTAGTCTTGAACTCCTGACTTCAAGTGATTCTCCCGTCTTGCCCTCCCGAAGTGCTGGGATACAGGAATGAATAATAGCATCCAGCTCATTTGTTCGTAATCATAATTCCAAAGATTTTTATTATTATTATTACACTTTAAGGTCTGAGATTCATGTGCAGAACGTGCAGGTTTGTTACATAAATATACATGTGCCATGGTGGTTTGCTGCACCCATCAACCTGTCATCTACATTAGGTATTTCTCCTAATGCTATCCCTCCTAGCCTAATGCTAGGCCCCCACCCCCTGACAGGTGCTGGTATGTGATGTTCCCCTCCCTGTGTCCATGTGTTGTCATTGTTCAACTCCCACTTATGAGTGAGAACATGCAGTGTTTGGTTTTCTGTTCCTGTGTTAGTTCACTGAGAATGATGGTTACCAGCTTCATTCATGACCCTGCAAAGGACATTGAACTCATCCTTTTTTATGGCTGCATAGTATTCCGTGGTGTATATGTACCACAATTTCTTTGTCCAGTCTATCATTGATGGGCATTTGGGTTGGTTCCAAGTCTTTGCTATTGTACCAGTGCTGCAATAAACATACATGTGCATGTGTCTTTATAATAGAATTATTATGTATGTACCCAGTAATGGGATTGCTGGGTCAAATGGTATTTCTGGTTCTAGATCTCTGAGGAATTGCCACACTGTCTTCCACAATGGTTGAACTAATTTACCCTCCTACCAACAGTGTAAAAGCGTTCCTATTTCTCCACATCCTCTCCAGCATCTGTTGCTTCCTGACGTTTTAATGATCACCATTCCAACTGGTGTGAGATGGTATCACATTGTGGTTTTGATTTGTATTTCTCTAATGACCAGTGGTGATGAGCTTTTTTTTCATATGTTTGTTGGCCGCATAAATGTCTTCTTTTGAGAAGTGTCTGTTCATATCCTTCATCCAATTTTTGGTGGTGGTGTTTGCTTTTCTCTTGTAAATTTGTTTAAGTTCTTTGTAGATTCTGGATATGCCCTTTGTCAGATGGGATAGATTGCAAAAATTTTCTCCCGTTCCATAGATTTCCTGTTCATTCTGATGATAGTTTCTTTTGCTGTGCAGAAGCTCTTTAGTTTAATTAGATCCCATTTGTCAATTTTGGCTTTTGTTGCCGTCGATTCTCGTGCTTTAGTCATGAAGTTTTCGCCCATGTGTATGTCCTGAATGTTATTGCCTAGATTTTCTTCTAGGGTTTTTATAGTTATAGGGTTTTTATAGTTTTAACTATTTAATCCATCTTGAGTTAATCTTTGTAAAAGGTGTAAGGAAGGGGTCCAGATTCAGTTTTCTGAATATGGCTAGCTAGTTTTCCCAACACCATTTATTAAATAGAGAATCCTTTCCCCATTGCCTGTTTTTGTCAGGTTTGTCAAAGATCAGATGGTTGTAGACATGTGGCATTATTTCTGAGGTCACTGTTCTGTTCCATTGGTATATATATATCTATTTTGGTACCAGTACCAAGCTGTTTGGTTACTGTAGCCTTGTCAGTGTAGTTTGAAGTCAGATAGCATGATGTATCCACCTTTGTTCTTTTTGCTTAGGATTGTCTTGGCTATACAGGCTCTGTTTTGGCTCTATATGAAATTTAAAGTAGTTTTTTCTAATTTTGTGAAGAAAGTCAATGGTAGCTTGATGGAGATAGCACTGAATCTACAAATTACCTTGGGCACTATGGCCATTTTCACCATATTGATTCTTCTATCCATGAGCATAGAATGTTTTTCCATTTGTTTGTGTCCTCTCTTATTTCCTTGAGCAGTGATTGTAGTTCTCCTTGAAGAGGTCCTTCACATCCCTTGTATGTTGTATTCCTAGGTATTTTATTCTCTTTGTAGCAATTATGAATGGGAGTTCACTCATGATTTGGCTCTGTGTTTGTCTATTATTGGTGTACAGGAATGTTTGTGATTTTTGCACATTGATTTTGTATCTTGAGACTTTGCTGAAGTTGCTTATTAGCTTAAGGAGATTTTGGGCTGAGACGATGGGGTTTTCTAAATATACAATCATGTTATTTGCAAACAGAGACCATTTGACTTCCTCTCTTGCTATTTGAATACTCTTTATTTTTTTCTCTTGCCTGATTGTCCTGGCCAGAACTTCCAATACTATGTTGAATAGGAACGGTGAGAGACGGCATCCTTGTCTTGTGCTGGTTTTCAAAGGGAATGCTTCCAGCATTTGCCCATTCAGTATGATATTGACTGTGGGTTTGTCATAAATAGCTCTTATTATTTTGAGATATGTCCTATCGATACCTGGTTTATTGAGGTTTTCAGCATGAAGGGGTGTTGAATTCAACAAAGGCCTTTTTTTGCATCTAATGAGATAATCATGCAGTTTTTGTCATTGGTTCTGTTTGCGTGATGGACTATGTTTATTGATTTGCGTTTGTTGAACCAGCTTTGCATCCCAGGGATGAAGCCGACTTGATCATGGTGGGTAACCTTTTTGATGTGCTGCTGGGTTCACTTTGCCAATATTTTATTGAGAATTTTCGCATTGATATTTATCAGGCATATTGGCCTGAAATTTTTTTTTTTGTTGTGTCTCTGCCAGGTTTTGGTATCAGGATGATGCTGGCCTCATGAAATGAGTTAGGGAGGATTCTCTCTTTTTCTATTGTTTGGAATAGTTTCAGAAGGACTGGTACCAGCTCCTCTTTGTACCTCTGGTAGAATTCAGCTATGAATCTGTCTGGTCCTGGGTTTCTTTTTTTTTTTTTTTTTGGTTGGTAGGCTATTAATTACTGCCTCAATTTCAAAACTTCTTACTGGCCTATTCAGGGATTCAACTACTTCCTGGTTTAGTCTTGGGAGAGTGTATGTGTCCAGGAATTTATCCATTTCTTTTAGATTTTCTAGATTTTTTGTGTAGAGGTGTTTATAGTATTCTCTAATGGTAGTTTGTATTTCTCTGGGGTCAGTGGTGGTATCTCCTTTAACAGTTTTTATTGTGTCTGTTTGATTCTTCTTTCTTTCTTCTTTACTAGTCTGGCTAGTGGTCTATGTATTTTGTTAATCTTTTCAAAAAACCAGCTCCTGGATTCATTGAGTTTTTGAAGGGTTTTCCATGTCTCTATCTCCTTCGGCACTGCTCTGATTTTAGTTATTTCTTGTCTTCTGCTATATTTTGAATTTGTTTGCTCTTGCTTCTCTAGTTCTTTTAATTGTGATGTTAGGGTGTCAATTTTAGATCTTTCCTGCTTTCTCCTGTGGGCAGTTAGTGCTATAAATTTCCTTCTAAACACTGTTTTAGCTCTGTCCCAGAGATTCTGGTACATTGTATCTTTGTTCTTATTGTTTTCAAAGAACTTATTTATTTCTGCCTTAATTTTGTTATTTACCCATAGTCATTTAGGAGCAGGTTGTTTAGTTTTTATGTAGTTGTGTGGTTTTGAGTGAATTTCTTCGTCCTGAATTCTAATTTGATTGTGGTCTGAGAGATTGTTTGTTATGATTTCCATTATTTTGCATTTGCTGAGGAGTGTGTTACTTCCAGTTATGTGGTCAATTTTAGAATAAGTGTGATGTGGTGCTGAGAAGAACGTATATTCTGTTGATTTAGGGTGGAAAGTTCTGTAAATGTCTATTAGGTCCGCTTAGTCCAGAGCTGAGTTCATGTCCAAATATCCTTGCTAATTTTCTGTCTCATTAATCTAATATTGACAGTGGGGTGTTAAAGTCTCCCACTATTATTGTCTGGGAGTCTAAGTCTCTTTGTAGGTCTCTAAGAATTTTCTTTATGAATCTCGATGCTCTGGTATTGGGTACATATATATTTAGGATAGTTAGCACTTCTTGTTGCATTGATCCCTTTACCATTATGTAATGCTCTTGTCTTTTTTGATCTTTGTTGGTTTAAAGTCTGTGTTATCAGAGACTAGGATTGCAACCCCTTCTACTTTTTTGCTTTCCATTTGCTTTGTAAATATTCTTCCATTCCCTTTATTTGGAGCCTATATGTGTCTTTGCTTGTGAGATGGCTCTCCTGAAAACAGCACTCTCATGGGTCTTGACTCTATCCAATTTGCCAGTCTGTGTCTTTTAATTGGAGCATTTAGCCCATTTACATTTAAGGTTAATATTGTTATGTGTGAATTTGATCCTGTCATTATGTTAGCTGGTTATTTGGCCCATTAGTTGACGCAGTTTCTTCATAATGTTGATGGTCTTTACAATTTGGTATGTTTTTACAGTGGCTGGTACTGGTTGTTCCTGTCCATGTTTAATGCTTCCTTCAGGAGCTCTTGTAAGGCAGGCCTGTTGTGAAAAAGTCTCTCAGCATTTGCTGAGAGCATATGTCTGTAAATAATTTTATTTCTCCTTCACTCATGAAGCTTAGTTTGGCTGCATATGATATTCTGGGTTGAAAGCTTTCTGCTGAGAGATCTGCTGTTAGTCTGATGGGCTTCCCTTTGTGGGTAACCCGACCTTTCTCTCTGGCTGCCCTTAACATTTTTTCCTTCATTTCAACCTTGGCGAATCTGATGATTATGTGTCTTGGGGTTGCTCTTTTTGAGGAATATTTTTGTGGTGTTCTCTCTATTTCCTGAATTTGAATGTTAGCCTGCCTTGCTAGGTTGGTGAAGTCCTTCTGGATTATATCTTGAAGAGTGTTTTCCAACTTGGTTCCATTCTCCCTATCACTTTCAGGTACACCAATCAGACGTAGATTTGGTCTTTGCACATAGTTCTATATTTCTTGGAGGCTTTGTCCATTTATCTTCACTCTTTTTCATCTAATCTTGTCTTCTAACTTTATTTCATTGAGTTGATCTTCAGTCTCTGTTATCCTTTCTTCTTCTTGATCAGTTCGGCTATTGATACTTGTGTATGCTTCACGAAGTTCCTGTGCTGTGTTTTTCAGGTCCATCATGTCATTTATGTTCTTCTCTGAACTGATTATTCTAGTTAGCAATTCATGTAACTTTTTTTCAAGGTTCTTAGCTTCCTTGCATTGGGTTAAAACATGCTCCTTTAGCTCAGAGGAGTTTGTTGGGCTCCACCAAGTTCGAACTTCCAGGCAGCTTTGTTTACACTGTGAGGGAAAAACTGCTACTCAAGCCTCAGTAATGGCTGACACCCCTCCCCCCGCCAAGCTCGAGCATCCCAGGTCAACTTCCGACTGCTGTGCTCGCAGTGAGAATTTCAAACTAGTGGATCTTAGCTTGCTGGGCTCCATGGGGGTGAAATCCACTGAGCTAGACTATTTGGCTTCCTGGCTTCAGCCCCCTTTCCGGGGGAGTGAATGGTTCTGTCTTGCTGGCATTCCAGGTGCCACTGGGGTGTGGAAAAAAAAAAAAAAAAAAACTCTAGCAGCTAGCTCAGTGTCTCAGTGTCTGCTCAAACAGCCACCCAGTTTTGTGCTTGAATCCCAGGCCCCTGGTGGAGTAGGCACACAAGGGAATCTCCTGGTGTGTGGGTTGTGAAGATTGTAGGAAAAGCACAGTGTCTGGGCCAGAATGCATGGTTCCTCATGGCGCAGTCCTTCATGGCTTCCCTTGGCTAGGGGAGGGAGTTCCCTAACCCCTTGTGCTTCCCGGGTGAGGCAATGCCCCACCCTGCTTCAGCTCGCCCTCTGTGGTCTGCACCCCCTGTCTAACCAGTCCCAAAGAGATGAGCCAAGTACCTCAGTTGGAAATGCAGAAATCATCCACCTTCTGCATTGATCTCACTGGGAGCTGCAGAGCAGAGCTGTTCCTATTTGGTCATCTTGCCAGCCCCCCACCCTAAAGGTGTTATTCTAAGAAATATTTGTACCCAAACTTTAGAAACATTAAATTGACTTCCCTGTCAATTTATGCGGCCAGGAGATTTCAGGTTAAAGCAAGAAACAAAAAAGAAGAAAACAATTTGATCAGCCTATAATTTTAACAGATGCATAACATTATTTCCCCCATACACAAATCATCTAGAAGGGAGAATAGAAATGTTCACTTACAGAAGCACAAGTTTTACTTATTCTCCTAAAATTCATTTCTGCATCAAAATGATTCAAACTCAGCTCCCCACATCTTAGCCAATCAGAGAGGCCTCTTTAAGCGGATGAGGCATAAGGTTTTAATTTACAAGGAATCATCTGTATTTCTTTCCCAGGGACTCGAAGAAGGACTACATTCTAAATCTAATACAAATGCCTGCATGTTTTGCAAAAGTTTTCCCAGATAGTATACACCATTTACAATTGCACAATGACATGACAACAGAACTAATTAAAGCAGAGTCATGAAATACTCTTTATATGCACTTTTTTTGTGAAACTGATGTTTAAGTAACGTATTTAGCAAAATTTCCTATTATAGTTTAATCTTTTAATTACAAGAAAATTTGGGTTATTATCCTACCTTGATGAAAATTCAGTGATGGTGATTTGTTTCCCCTTTCATACTTCTTATCTTTTTTAAAAAATAAAAAATGTGTTTTGTGAGATTTGTGTACAAGTAATCCATGATTCATATTTAGAACTACTGAGCCACCCCTTTATATTAAATCTTTAAGTCTTGCCATGTTTAAAATGTAAATTATAACAAATTATGGCTGACTCAAGTAATAAGTTAGTTCTGGATTTTAATATCAATCAGCTGTAAGTACCCTATAAGATAAAAGTCAAGGTGATCACACTGAAAATCTCTTTTGATAAGTGGTTTTAGGGAAATATATATATATGAGTCTACAAATTGAGCTTCTGTATGTGAATGAATTCAAGAGCTATTTTACCAATGTCGAGAGCAGATCTGTATGAGAAAGAAAAAACAAAGAAAGAAAAGACATTCATTTTTAGAATTGTTGCAGAAGAATAAAGATGTTATGGAAGATAAGAAATAGCTTATGTAGTAATTTCTGGGTTGGAAATTCAAGAAGAAATGAAATAGAGAACTACGCTGAAAGCTTTAGTAGAGTTATACTTAATGTGTCTCTAAAAAGACGATATAATAGACTCCTAGGTGGTGCCACCCAGAAAGAAGGGAATAGTATGGTCTGAGTTTTCTCTATTACCATCAGCTCCTTAACCAATCAACTTCCCTTCACTAGGAATTCAAGAAGAGTCAGGAACTCAAAGCATAGCAGGCCAAGTTCTTACTTTCTACACCTGACATTCAAAAGTAATACAGGGGTGAGAGTCCAACCTTATAAAAAAAAATTCAAAATATATTAGGTCTAATTCAGCATTTTTCAAGTTGAATCTCACAGAGCATTAATGCCAAGCAAAATATTGATGCAGTATAATATATATGTGTGTCTATGTATGTGTATGTATATACATGTGTGTATTCCAAGTGTGTGTTTGTATATGTATATTCCAAATGTGGAAATACTAAATAAGACAAAAGTTTAAAAGGGTTCTTCAGCTCAGCACTTCTCAGAGATTATATTAGGCTAATGTCAATCTCCAATAAGGACACAGAGTATGGCCTTTTTTCCAAACTTATTTGAACAAATTTATCTCACAGAACACCTTTGGAGAGGGTGGTCTAATGCATCAGTGAATCCCAGCATTTAAGCCCCTAGCATATATATCCTGGTATAGAAAACTATGTTAAATACTGAGCAATCATCTGATGTGCTCCCAGAAACCACATTTTCTTCTGTGATTTTTTCACTGGACACGATCACATAGTGTTACTAACTGGAAGTCCATGGACCTTGGTCAGACACAAGCCCCATTCTGGCACTTACTGGCTATGGGATCTTGCACAAATTACTTAAGTGCTTTGAGCCTTCGATCCTTCATCTATTAAAAGGAGATAACATAGGGAGGCTGAGTGGGAGGACAGCTTGAGCCCAGGAGTTTGAGACCAGCCTGGGCAACACAGCAAGACCCTGTCTCAACAAAAATTTTAAAAATTAGATGGGCATGATGGTGCATACCTGTAGTCCCAACTAGGAGTGAAGCTAAAGTGGGAGGATTGCTCAAGCCCAGGAGTTTGAGGCTGCAGCGAACTATGATCCTATGATCATGCCAGCTTGGGAGACAGAATGGGACCCTGCCTCTTAAAAAAAAAGAAAAAGGCTAAAAACAAAGGGATAAGATAATTAGCACCTTCCTCAAAGTTTAAGCAACACAATGTATGGAAACATTGTGCAAAATAACACCAAGTATACACAGTAGGTTTTCAAAAATATAGTCTTAACCTATGTTAATCTCAATTCTTCAACAAAGACAATTCAAGTCTGCCACCCACAAGCCAGCAAAAAAGCAACTCACCTAAAAGCTTAAGATCCTTCAGGTTGCACATGGAGCATTCACCTAACTGCCTGTGTGTCTGTGTACAGTCAACTATATGTAATTGGCACTGGATCTCTATCCCTGATAATTATCCACATTCAACCTGACATAAGCAGTCTGGAGAAACTTCAGAAGATTTGGGAAAGGCCTGATAAAACAAGATCTTTGATATAAGAAAAGTTGACTGAGTCTGATGCTTGACAAAGCAGTATCAAGGAGGAATTGGGTTGTTTATAGTTTTGACCTAACTGAAATATTTTTATTGCCAAGTTCATAATAGTTCATACTTAGTAATTTTTATCTGTGGATCTCAAATTTTTCCACATCTTGAGAAAATAGTACATTTTATACTCTGTTAAAATACACTGCTCATATTTCTCTTCTAATATTTTGTTACCCATTGCCTTCATGACCTCCTCCAAAAGACCTCCTTTCATGACTCTGGTTATTACTGACTAAAACTCTGAATTGTTTCTGATTTTAGTACCTTCTTCTGTATTACATAGTTTTGATAAATTAAATATTTTATTTGTATAATAAATGAAAATGAAGTTTGTTGGTTTTTTTAAACTTTGGAAGACAACACTCAGAAAATGATTTTTTAAAACTTTTATAAGATTTTTTATTTACACATTCTATTGAGGGAGAACTTCCACAGAAAACTAACTTTTAAAAAAAGATAAAAAGAACTAGAGCTACTTAAAAGAACATAGAAGGATTAAAATAAGCTTCTAATGATATTCAAGCCAAATAGGGCCATTTAACTTGAGGCACATCCCTTAATATTTTGGGTCCAATATTCTTAATTGTAGATTGCAGAAAATTAACTCATTTCTAGATGACATCTTTGGTTGCTTCCAGTTTCATAAGCTGGTAAGAATGACATTTTCTCTCTCTCTCTCTCTCTCTCTCTCTCTCTTTTATTATTATACTTTAAGTTCTAGGGTACATCTCTCTCTTTTTAACTCTGGCTGTACTTCTGAGCCTCTTCGTAGTAAACTTCACTGTCAGGTGGAATATAAAACAAGTTCAAGAATTTCAGTAGAACAACTTTTGAAGCAAGACAATGTCTTCTACTCTGAGAAACGGAACTGAGTGCTCTGCCATATTCTCTGTGCCCTAACCCCTTAGGGGAGAAGGAGAAGGATTTGGAGTGATGGTAGGGATGGATGCTTAACACATATGACGCTTCTTGGTAATTAACACATCAGAATAAATTCACTTTTCACTCAGCCTAGTCAGCTCGAATGACGTGAGAGAATAGAACACAAGACAGGTTCTTTCCAAGACAGGAGTGATAGGAGAGAGATGGCTTGATAAAGTTCCTAAACACAGGATACCATCAGCAGAGGAATGAGCATCAGAGTGGAAAGGCTAGAGAAAAAGTGTCTCTGGGAGCCTGGGGACCAGGATGATAGAGTGTAAAATGAATACTTACTGAACGGTTCAAAGGACCTCAGAGAGCTGTGCTTCCCAACCTCCTTTTCAATATCAAAATGTGTCATAAATTACAGTCAACACACATACACATGCTCACATAATTATGCATTTAGTACCTGTTGCTTTAAAAAAATGCTAGCAATCAGAAATATGTTAAAGCAAATATGCATTTTATGAATGTACTGCTTATATAAACATTTGAAAAACAGTAACATGTATCTGAGACAAATAGATGTCATTTTGCTTTAGCAGGTAAAGATGTGTAGACACCAACATGCTGGGTAGTGAAATTATCAGAGACTTGTTAGTATGTAGTACAAGTAACACCCATCTAACTAGTAACCCTTATGTGTAGATGAGTGTTAAAGCTTCCTAATGACAGCCTGCCTCAAGAGCCCTCTTTCAGCCATCCTGAAATCATTCCCTGTTTATGTGGGGAAACTGATCTTCCAATAGTTTTCTATTTTCTGTATAATTTGGCCCAAACGTTTTAGTCTGGACTAAAACCTTTCCTCCTGTCTCCCCTCAAAGTGCCTCAGCTACACTCATCTCTCTGGCCGCTTTCGGCAATTCAAGTGAATTTGAGATTTAATCTTTTGCACCTTGCACCTACCTCTCCGTCAGAACCACATTTCATCTGAGCTGGTTGCTTTCCTTGTGCCCTTCTGGCTTTGGGATGGACACTGCGACAAGTGATTTGCATTTCTGTGCCCCATTATATTACGCCCTCCTCTAGGGCTGGCACAGGTCTCCTTCATTTTATACTCTACGACTTAAGAGTGCTTATAGCACAATGGGTGGTTGGTATCTATTAAACAAATGAATGTGTAAATGAATGATAGTAATTGGCGAAAAGTACGCTGAGATAGAGTCTGATCACAGGCAAAAAAAAAAAAAAAAAAAAAAAAAAATCGAAGAATTAATAGTCCAATGGCACTTTTCTGATAAAACTGAATCACATAGTCAAACCACCATTTAAAATAATCTTACAAGGAAAACAACATTAATGTGCGTCTGCTGAGACGGATTATGTTGTTTTGGAATTAGGAAGAGAATGTACAGTTCGTTGTTTGCTTTCCAGACTGTTTGTTTTGTTTGTTAAACTGGCGTCTCCAGCTCTGTAGCCCAGCCTGTGGAACCTAAATGGCCCAGGTCCCAGGAGTTCCCATCAGAGCCGTGGGCGTCCCCAGGGTTTAGAAAGGCTCCCCAAGGGCCTATGCTGCCGGCGAGTGCAGCTCCCGCCGGCGCCACCTCTGCGGTCTGGAGCGGCGAGGACGATCCCAGAGAGGCGCCCCCACCGCCTCGGTCGTCGGGTTCTTAAGTTTTCCTCTCCAAAAATTTAATGGATAGTTTTCTTTTGCTTCTGTTTCTGACTTGATTAAAGAGGCGGAAAAAAGGGAGTTTGACTACAAGAATGATATTAGCAGAAGGCGCATCTGGCTTTACTTTCCAAATTCCATCAAAGTTTGTGTTTTGTTTCATTTGACAGCAATCCCGTGAACGTCTCCTCTGGGGAAATGGCGCGACCAAAGCCCGCCAAGCCCAGTCAGTGAACTAGAGGATTTATTAATGTAATATTTTAAACAAAACCTCGACAGACACAAACTCAAAGGAAACCGTGCGCTCCTTAAGTCAAAGGCATCTGTTCTGGAAGCAGCACCCGGTTTGCTGTTGGTAACCAGCGTTAAGAGCAGGATTTTTAAACATGATAATGGATACAAGAAAAGAAAAGCTAAGTCCCGCGGTCCTCTGACTCCTATTCATTATCTCCAGTAGCATATGGGACCATTCTCCTACTTGTCCTCGCCCTTTTCTTCTGAAAAAGCAAAAGCAACCAAGCCTGTCCCGCTTCATAGCAATCCTACTCTTTGTGCCTGAGTAGTGCCACCACCACTTCCTCCTCCTCCCGCCTCCTCCTACCCCGCCCGCCAGCCGCTGGCTTTTGCTCAGGCGAGGAGGCGGCCGGTTCCCTTTGCGCCGGGAAGCCGGAGCCGCGATTGGGCGACGGTCCCTGAGCCTCCAGTTCTGCGTCGGTTTCAAGGCTCCTCCCTCCTGGTGAAAGACAGACTGCGGGGCGCCTGGAAACCGGTCCGAGGGCGCGCGAGGGAGAGGAGAGGGAGCGAGTTGAGGGATTGACACAAATGGTCAGGCGGCGGCGGCGGAGAAGGAGGCGGAGGCGCAGGGGGGAGCCGAGCCCGCTGGGCTGCGGAGAGTTGCGCTCTCTACGGGGCCGCAGCCACTAGCGCGGCGCCGCCAGCCGGGAGCCAGCGAGCCGAGGGCCAGGAAGGCGGGACACGACCCCAGCGCACCCGAGCCACCCGGGTTCTCCCCGCCGCCCGCGCTTCATGAATCGCAAGTTTCCGCGGCGGCGGCGGCTGCGGTACGCAGAGCAGGAGCCGGGGGAGCGGTCCGGACGCGGCTTGGGCTCGACGGAGGGCACCGGCGCAGAGGTCTCCCTGGCCGCAGGGGGTGCCACCGCCGGCCGTGCCCCTGCCAGCCCCCAGCGGAGCGGCGCCAAGAGAGGAGCCGAGAAAGTATGGCTGAGGAGGAGGTGCCTAAGAAGTCCCGGGCCGCCGGCGGCGGCGTGAGCTGGGAACTTTGTGCCGGGGCGCTCTCGGCCCGGCTGGCGGAGGAGGGGAGCGGGGACGCCAGTGGCCGCCGCCGCCCCCCAGTTGACCCCCGGCGGTTGGCGCGCCAGCTGCTGCTGCTGCTTTGGCTGCTGGAGGCTCCGCTGCTGCTGGGGGTCCGGGCGCAGGCGGCGGGCCAGGGGCCAGGCCAGGGGCCCGGGCCGGGGCAGCAACCGCCGCCGCCGCCGCCTCAGCAGCAACAGAGTGGGCAGCAGTACAACGGTGAGCGGGGCATCTCCATCCCGGACCACGGCTATTGCCAGCCCATCTCCATCCCGCTGTGCACGGACATCGCGTACAACCAGACCATCATGCCCAACCTGCTGGGCCACACGAACCAGGAGGACGCGGGCCTCGAGGTGCACCAGTTCTACCCGCTAGTGAAAGTGCAGTGTTCCGCTGAGCTCAAGTTCTTCCTGTGCTCCATGTACGCGCCCGTGTGCACCGTGCTAGAGCAAGCGCTGCCGCCCTGCCGCTCCCTGTGCGAGCGCGCGCGCCAGGGCTGCGAGGCGCTCATGAACAAGTTCGGCTTCCAGTGGCCAGACACGCTGAAGTGCGAGAAGTTCCCGGTGCACGGCGCCGGCGAGCTGTGCGTGGGCCAGAACACGTCCGACAAGGGCACCCCGACGCCCTCGCTGCTTCCAGAGTTTTGGACAAGCAACCCTCAGCACGGCGGCGGAGGGCACCGTGGCGGCTTCCCGGGGGGCGCCAGCGCGTCGGAGCGAGGCAAGTTCTCCTGCCCGCGCGCCCTCAAGGTGCCCTCCTACCTCAACTACCACTTCCTGGGGGAGAAGGACTGCGGCGCACCCTGTGAGCCGACCAAGGTGTACGGGCTCATGTACTTCGGACCCGAGGAGCTGCGCTTCTCGCGCACCTGGATTGGCATCTGGTCAGTGCTGTGCTGCGCCTCCACGCTCTTCACGGTGCTTACGTACCTGGTGGACATGCGGCGCTTCAGCTACCCAGAGCGGCCCATCATCTTCTTGTCCGGCTGTTACACGGCCGTGGCCGTGGCCTACATCGCCGGCTTCCTCCTGGAGGACCGAGTGGTGTGTAACGACAAGTTCACCGAGGACGGGGCACGTACTGTGGCGCAGGGCACCAAGAAGGAGGGCTGCACCATCCTCTTCATGATGCTGTACTTCTTCAGCATGGCCAGCTCCATCTGGTGGGTGATCCTGTCGCTCACCTGGTTCCTGGCGGCGGGCATGAAGTGGGGCCACGAGGCCATCGAAGCCAACTCACAATATTTTCACCTGGCCGCCTGGGCTGTGCCGGCCATCAAGACCATCACCATCCTGGCGCTGGGCCAGGTGGACGGCGATGTGCTGAGCGGAGTGTGCTTCGTAGGGCTCAACAATGTGGACGCGCTGCGTGGCTTCGTGCTGGCACCCCTCTTCGTGTACCTGTTTATTGGCACGTCCTTTCTGCTGGCCGGCTTTGTGTCGCTCTTCCGCATTCGCACCATCATGAAGCACGATGGCACCAAGACCGAGAAGCTGGAGAAGCTCATGGTGCGCATTGGCGTCTTCAGCGTGCTGTACACTGTGCCAGCCACCATCGTCATCGCCTGCTACTTCTACGAGCAGGCCTTCCGGGACCAGTGGGAACGCAGCTGGGTGGCCCAGAGCTGCAAGAGCTACGCTATCCCCTGCCCTCACCTCCAGGCGGGCGGAGGCGCCCCGCCGCACCCGCCCATGAGCCCGGACTTCACGGTCTTCATGATCAAGTACCTTATGACGCTGATCGTGGGCATCACGTCGGGCTTCTGGATCTGGTCCGGCAAGACCCTCAACTCCTGGAGGAAGTTCTATACGAGGCTCACCAACAGCAAACAAGGGGAGACTACGGTCTGAGACCCGGGGCTCAGCCCATGCCCAGGCCTCGGCCGGGGCGCAGCCATCGCCCAAATCCAGCCCCGTGGAGTTCGTGCCAATCCTGACATCTCGAGGCTTCCTCACTAGGTAACTCTCTTTCGCAGGCTCCTTTGAAGAACTCAGCTCCTACAAAAGCTTCCGTCCCTGAGGCAAAAGGACAAGAGGGCCCGACTGCCAGAGGAAGGATGGACAGACCTCTTGCCCTCACACTGTGGTACCAGGACTGTTCGCTTTTATGATTGTAAATAGCCTGTGTAAGATTTTTGTAAGTATGTTTGTATTTAAATGACGACCGATCACGCGTTTTTCTTTTTCAAAAGTTTTTAATTATTTAGGGCGGTTAACCATTTGAGGCTTTTCCTTCTTGCCCTTTTCGGAGTATTGCAAAGGAGCTAAGACTGGAGAGCAACCGCCCAGCGCTCCTGGTCGTCCTCGCGCGCCTCTCCCTGACGCTAGTGCTCGGGCCGGCTGGGCACCAGCTCCGGGGCGAGTTCAGCACTGCGGGGTGCGACTAGGGCTGCGCTGCCAGGGTCAATTCCCGCCTCCTCCTTCTGCCCCCTCCCCCTCCTTCTGACCCCTTCCTCCCTTTCCTGGCTTGAGGTAGGGGTCTTATGGTACAGAACTCCACAAAGCTTTCGAATCTGGAGGTGGGCCCCCGTACATTCCAATTCCTCCCTTAGTCAGCGGTGGATTGCGAAGGCCCATCGTTTCGACTTCCTGAAGCTGGATTTTTAACTGTCCAGAATTTTCCCCCAACTTCATGGGAGCCCACGAGTGTGGGCATTGGCAGTCTCAGCCTCCCTCCACGGTCACCTTCAACGCCCAGACACTCCCTTCTCCCACCTTAGTTGGTTACAGGGTGAGTGAGAGAACAGGGTGAGAGAACCAATGCCAAACTTTTTGAAGTCTAATTTTTGAGGGGTGAGCTCATTTCATTCTCTAGTGTCTAAAACCTGGTATGGGTTTGGCCAGCGTCATGGAAAGATGTGGTTACTGAGATTTGGTAAGAAGCATGAAGCTTTGTGTGGGTTGGAAGAGACTGAAGATATGGGTTATAAAATGTTAATTCTAATTGCATACGGATGCCTGGCAACCTGCCTTTAGGAATGAGACAGCCTGCCCTTAGATTTTACCGGTCTGTAAAATGGAAATGTTGAGATCACCTGGAAAGCTTTGTTAAGGAGTTGATCTTTGCTTTCCTTAACAAGACAGTAAAATGTAAACAGAAATTGAAAACTTGAAGGATATTTCAGTGTAATGGACTTCCTCAAATTGAAGTGCTATTTTCTTATTTTTAATGAAATAACTAGACATATATCAGAAACATTAAAATGTAAAAGTTGAACACTTTCAACATTTTATTACGATTATTATTCAGCAACACATTTTGAGGGAGGAACAATCCACACCACCAATAATAACCTGGTAAGATTTCAGGAGCTAAAGAAGGTAGGATAATTGATGGGGAGATAGGGCCTGAAGTAAACAAGATATGGGCATGCATGCTAAAGGGAAAATGTGTGCAGGTCTACTGCATTAAATCCTGTGTGCTCCTCTTTTGGATTTACAGAAATGTGTCAAATGTAAATCTTACAAAGCCATTTAAAAATATTCACTTTAGTTCTCTGTGAAGAAGAGGAGAAAAGCAATCCTCCTGATTATATTGTTTTAAACTTTAAGAATTTATCTAAATGCCGGTACTTAGGACCTAAATTTATCTATGTCTGTCATATGCTAAAATGATATTGGTCTTTGAATTTGGTATACATTTATTCTGTTCACTATCACAAAATCATCTATATTTATAGAGGAATAGAAGTTTATATATATAAAATACCGTATTTTTAATTTCGCAAATAAAAAAATTCAAAGTTTTGTACAAAATTATATGGTTTTTGTGCCTGAAAATAATAGAGCTTGAGCTGTCTGAACTATTTTACATTTTATGGTGTCTCATAGCCAATCCCACAGTGTAAAAATTCAGGAATTCAATGAAAAAAGTCTACCCTTAAGCCCTCAGATCAGTCTTTCCAAAGAATTACTCTGTTTGCATTGTTGTGATTGACATATGTGAAGTCCCAAGAAAAGACCTGTTTTCATGACAGTAGAAAATAGAAGTTTGCAAATTATTTCTTTACTCAAAGAGGATTAAAAGGGAACTCTAATTTTAATATTAAAGCTTTCTTTTCTTTCAGAAGATAAATTTACATGACTTTTTATATTATGGAGGCTTATTTTAAAATCATCACCTTTCTCATATTTTTTAGAGATATTGTCTTATCTCTTCCATAATCTTGGATATTACAAAACCATAAATAGGCAATCAATAAATGGTTAACTGGCTATGTGTTCATAAACATTTTAAACAGCAATTGGGTTTGTAAGGCTGTTTTGTTGTTTGCTTCTGAAGACCCCTTTTTTCAATTGTTCAAGGAACCTTCTCCAGATAAATTATCTAGTTGGTCTACTCCCTTAGTCAGAATTTATGCATGGGTGTATATATGTGTATATACAGATAAGAATACACATAAGTATATATGCATTAATTTTTATAAAATAGAGGTGTAAAGTTTACTTAAATTTCATAATATGGAAATATGGTTATGAGAAATGGAAATATGGTTATGAGAAATGGAAAATGCTAGATGGAAAACCTCAAATACCTTTACAGGTTAAAAAAACCTTTACTAAATTTTCCCATGAAAACATTTTGTGATAAAATGACAAGGAACTAAAATGAAGATCATTGATACAATAGAGTTACTTTCCATGTTATAATGCAATTGTCTTATAAGTCATTATTCATTTTAAGGAAAATGAAAAAAATTAAATCTTACTAAAAATGTAGCATTTTATTTTACGTAGCAAGATGCAATTTTGTGTTCCCTTTTTCTTTGTTATATTAACATAATATAGTAGACAGAAGGTTTTATTGTATAGACACACACACACAAATAGTATTCTTAGGCCAAATTCACACATATCTCCTCACCAAGTAGTTCAATTAGATAATTTCTGGAAAAACATGTTTTTGGCATTAATTGCTATCCAAAAATATGTTTTAAAGCAGTCTTATTGTAGGTGTCCTTAACATGATGTAACTATGAATTTGATGCAGAAAGGTTTTACATGCTGTGGTTATATAGCTTTAGAAGACATTGTTAAGTCACCACCAGCCTTTATTTTTAGAAAACAATTTATTTTAAATGATGTAGTATATAGAAAACAAGTGTATTCTTTTGTTTATTTTAATACTGGTGGCAAAATAGGACATGTCTGGAAAACCATAAGGCTACTTGGGATACTGTTCTATTAGCATGTTGTTTCCATGACAAACCCTATCAGATGGTTCGATTTGCCTTTTTTTTTTTTTAACCAGCTATAAATTGGGGTCAATTTCCCCCTCACAGTGTACTTAATTTAGCTTTTGGAGTAAATATATAAGTAGTATGAAAGACTTCTGAAGCTCTTTCTAAAAAGTAGTTTTTCACTTAAACTTTGTGGGGACAGAGTCATATTTTTAATTTCAGAGCCAGCCAGTGTCAAACATATGCAAAAGAGCCGGGCCAGATTTTTCACCTTGTCCTATGGTAGTCACTTGTCAGCCTGAGTTTACTGGCCTGGTCCTTTTGTCTCCACTGTAAGTACTAAAGCCTTCTGATGTGGTTGTATCACTCTTAATGTCCAGCATTTAACTAGGAAAGGAGACTACAATGAAGAGTTGGTGGCCAATTAAGAAAAATAATAGACTATATCATAAGTCATTTCAGGACTTGAGTGGTGGCAGATCACCTTCCCTGTTAGCATGTTTCAACCTTGGTATACATTTTTTTTTAAGATGTGTATTTACTGTGTGTGCATTTGTGTTCAGTTTCAGCTACTCTTTTATTGCTTTCTAATCCATCTGTTGACTACTGGCCACAATTTATGTAATGCACATGCAATTAATTGAAACCAGTGTCATGGCATTGAATATCTCTGATACATTTCTTATTATAATAGTCTGTGTAACTGGGGTCTGAGAGATTAGAAGCAAAATGTAGTTGTACGTATGTCTAGAGGTGGACACTGGTGATATTATCATTGAATACTTTGCAGAATACACTAATGTCAAAGGCTTGTAGGATTAATGTATAGGAACCAAAATAAGACATGGAATATATATTAGAATTCTCTAGTTACATGACTAAAATGGAATTGCAATGCTATCTTAAATTGAAGGCTTTTATTTCAATGTCCTTACATTTGAAATGGGATCTTACAAGGGAAGTACCAAAAAAGTAAAGTTTATTTTGATGACTCCCAAGATATATATCTTTGTTTTGAATGTTGGCAGATGCCAATAGCCCTTAAAATTTGAAAAATGGTACTTGAACGTCAATCATGTCTCAGAGTTCCCTTAAACTTTTTGGGCTTAAATATTTTTACTCACTTTGGTCATACCTTTGACGATGGATATGTTAAACTTTAACAAGTATAGTGACAAAACAGCTTACTTAGAACCTGGAAATTAAAACACAATTTCTAGAGTAATTTTTCTAACTTGTATCATGTTTTTTGGTGACAAATGTCTCTACTCCATTACAGAATCAAGTTGCTATTCAGTTTTAATACTTCCTCTGGGGATCTTTGTTTATAGGTTGGTTTGGGACCCTAATAACACATCAAACAAAAGGGTTTCTCAAAGAAAGTTTTCTAATGTAATACAATGTATAAGTTCAAATACAGTTTATAAGTACATGTACTTACACATGTACGCATTGAACATATAATAAGTATTCTGTGGATCATTGTCAGTTTTATGAGTCAAGCAGATCCTTAAATTGCTTGAAAGAATAAGATACAATTTTCCAAAAGAGATTACTTTAAATAAATTATTTCATTGGTATTCTAAAGAGGTATATTTTTGAATGATAAAATTTAAGTAAGACTGCATTTTCTTGAGGTATCATTAATACACTAGTTGAATGGCATATTTGTATAATAATTCTAAAAGCAAAGTATTAAAATAGCACTGATTTGTACATCTTACATACACATTTTTTAAAAGATGAAATTGACTTACCTGAAAACAATAGTTTTGTTTTAAAATTTATATGTGTATTTTATAAAAAAGAGCTCAATAAATTTCATTCATAGGATAGACTTTCAAAACATGTTCATACCAATACAGTGATTAACATGAAAAGGAACCACTATTGCTGCTTTGATATAGTGCTCTGTGGCCTGGATTTTCTTTCTTTCCTTTTTAAAAATCAAGTATCCTCTAATTTGTGGATATCTCCATGTTTCAGATCTCAATACCTGTTTGAATTAAATTTGCAGGGGAATAACTGCAGGATCCCCCCATAGACAAAGTGTGGCCTTTATTTCCTTTCAAGTTGGCAGCATGTCCTTGCTTAAATGAAGCACTCTGAGACAGACTGTTCTCTTGCCCTTGGAAATGCTTGTCCTTACAATTGCAGTAGCAAATACCTAGAAGTCATACAGGCTAGTTAGATACATATTCTAAATGTCATGTGCTGCTTGATCATTATAAGGATTTTTTTTCTTAAAAAGTAGATTTGGGGACTATTCTTGACCTTATCTTTCCAACTCTTGGAAATATTTTAGAAAGTTAACTTCACCAAATATTCTGTCAAAAACTCTGGGCCCCTCAGATAGAATGACCAACTGTCCAGGTTTGCCCAGGGCTGGGAGATTTCTTGGCATGTGGGAATTTTAAGTAGTAAAACCGGGGAAGTCCTGGGCAAACTGGGATAATTGGAAACCCTATTCCATGGATTAAATTGTACTCTCACAAAATAGAGTAAAAGCTTACATGTTGGTCACTGGTCCAGCATTGAAAGTACTCCATGGTGGTCGTAGCCTTTTTAATTACCACATTAAAAGTCAATGAACACAACCCTTTGGAACTGGTCTTTATAGTGAGTACCAATCAACAGAAGCTGAGTAGAACATGAAGATAAAATGGAACAAACTACCTTGATTATCTTGGACATTCCACCTTTAACCTTTGCCTCCCGAAGAAATGATACAGGCAGAGATACAGGCTTCTAACTAGCCACTGAACCCTGTTCATGAAACCAGGTTAAACAGGTGCTTTTAGAAAAGGCTCTCAAAAAGTATTCCCTTGGAATAAATATTCGTTTTGTAAAAAATTGATGTTAAAGTTTACCAGATTGTAAGGAACTATCAGGCTTCTCGCGCACGCGCGTGTGTGTGTATTTGTATAATAAAGCAGTACATTAGGATGAGATTATAAACTCAAGCAGAGATTTCCTCAAATGGCTATACATCAACAGTTTATTTAATTATTATACTTTTTGTCAAGGTAAGTAAGGGTTAACACCCATATCTTTCCTCAAATTAAAAGTTGTATCTACAAAAAGGAAAAAGTAAGCTAAGTCTTAAAAATTATACTGTGATTATTGAAAATTGTAGAATACACAGTGTGGACCATGCAATCCTTCACAATGGATTTCACGATGGGTTTACCTGGAAATGTGAATGCGAATGCAGACCTTCACATTTCTATATGAAACTCCTCCGTCAGAATTGGTCCACTTCTTTTTTGAGCTTAATGTCATTCTTCTTGTAAACGCACATGCAGTTTCACTGCCTTTATTGTTGAAACCACAATACTATTCTTGCTATCTCTTAATTAAACTCAATGTAAATGAATTTAAAAAGACGCATAGATAATGTAATTATTGCAAGAAGTACCTACACATTAGACTCTAGAGCTAATTCTTAATATGGGACAATTTTGTTCCCTAGGAGACATTTGACAATATTGGGACACATATTTGACTGTCATTACTGAGCACTGAAGGCTGCTGTTTTAGTCTTTGCATAGCTTTGCATAGCTATAAAGAAATACCTTAGACCAGGTAATTTATAAAGAAAAGAGGTTTATTAGGCTCACGTTTCTGCAGGCTGCATAAGAAGCATGGCACCAACATCTGCTTCTAGTCCAGACCTCAGGAAGTTTTTACTTATGGTGGAAGACAAAGGGGGTGCAGGCCTATCACCTGGCCAGAGAGGGAGCAAGAGAGAGGGAGGTGCCAAACTCTTTTAAACAGCCAGATCTCCTGGTAACTAACAGAGTGAGCACTGGCTCATTACCACAGAAGGGCACCAAAGCATTCTTGAAGGATCCACCCCCATGACCCTAACACCACCCACCAGGCCCCACCTCTAACACTGGGGATCACATTTCAACATGAGATTTGGGGGGACAATCACCCAAACTATATCAGGTGCTATGGGCATTTAATGCGTAGAGGCCAAGGGTGCTGCTAAACATTCTAGAATGCGCAGGACAGCCCATGACAATGAATTATCCAAAGTGCCAAAGTTGAGAGGCCCTGCTTTGGAGGGGTGATTAAAATTGCAAATATACTTTTTAAAATAGGGAAATATATTGAATTTATAAAATACAATTGAGAAAAATATGAATTTACTGTGTATACTACATGGGCTTTATTTTTATCTTTATGTTTTGAGACAGGGTGGAGTGCAGTGATTCGATCACAACTCACTGCAACCTGCCTCCCAGGCTCAAGTGATCCTCCCACTTTAGCCTTCTAAGTAGCTGTGTCTACAAGCATGCGCCACCACACTCGGCTAGTTTTTTAAACTTTTTGTAGAAATGAGGTCTCACTGTATTGCCTAGGCTGGTCTTGAACTCGTGGTCTCAAGTGATCCTTCTGCCTTGGCCTCATAATGCTGATATTATAGAATTGAGCCACCATGCCTAGTGGGCTTTATTTTTGACCTGCAAATTTTCTTTTAGATTGATGAATAGCCTGATAATATTGCATAGTGTCTAAAGTCTTTTGGGCTGTTGTGACAAAATACTGTAGACTTGGTGGCTTAAACAACTGACGCTTAATTTTCACAGTCCCTGGAGATGGAGAGTTCCAAGATCAAGATGCCAACAGATTCAGTTCCTCATGAGGGCCTGCTTCCTGGCTTGCAGACAGCTGTCTTGTGGCTTTGTGTTCCCATGGCCTTTCCTCAGTGCATGCAGGTGGAGAGAGAAGGAGACCATTGTCTTCCTTTCCTTATAAGAACACTAATTCCATCATGAGAGTCCCACCCTCATGATGTCATCGCAGCCTAATTACCTTCCAAAGTCTCCATCTCCAAGCACTATCATATTGAGGGTTAGGGCTTTAACATGCGTTTGGGGGGACATAAATATTCAACTCATAGCAGGCAATGAAATAAAACTTTTATTATTCAAATCTAGACAGGGACATACAGTATCATAATTTCAGTGGAAAATAACATTAAGCAAGTTTAATTTTTTAAAAAATCTCTGAAAGGCATTTATTAGTATTATGCTGTTATACTTCATATTCCACACTTCCGTTTTCTTTTACACATTTCCTGCATCATCACAGGTGTTGTGGTATGAGAAAAAACTCTGGCCTAGGAGACAAAAATCTGGGTTCTAGTCTTGATTTATTTGCTTAAGGGACCTTGAGTGAGTCTGACCCACAGGACCTAATGAATCAAATAGAGACAATAATGAAGTAATAGATATAAAAGCCCCATTGTAAATGGTGAAGCTCTGTAAAAATGTGAGAATTATCATTCACGTTAAGCTTAATAAGGACGAAGTTGAGGGTCTGAAGGCTTCTGCTCAGCATTGACTGCCTCCCCTTTAGAAAACCATGTTCCGGTCACTGAAGAGCCCCAGAATGACTGGAGGCCTTTCTGTTGTCTTCCTAGTCACCTCTTCTCTGATTTCATCACCACACTTGGGTTCTCCTGTGTACACCTAGGATATTTTCTGTTTAAATTTTTTCCAGACCTGGTAAATTTCATATGAATTAGTCTGCAGTACAGCTGCTATGACATTTGAGAGGGGGCTAAGTCCTAGTTAGGAGAAAGAAGGCCCTCTTCTGAAAGGGCTGGAATGGAGCAAGAATTGTTATAGGAGTGTTCTGAGGTCAGAGGAGAACGGAGCTTAAGAGTATGTTCCAGGGCCAAATGTGACAAATTCACAGACGGACCTTCTGGATTGAGAGTCCTTACAGAGTGGGACAGTGCCCAGGAGCTGTGTTGCTTCATTTGTTCATTGGCGAGTTGGGGCAGATGTGAGCGTTTTGCTGGGAGAGGGGAGGCTCATGTCCTACAGGTAGACAAGTTGGGGTCATTTTGCATTGGAAGGGGGAAAAAGGGAAGGGATATAATGAAAACCAAAATCAACTACTCTTTCCTGGGGCTAGCCCAGGTAGGAGTGAGTAGAGGAACTGAATGAAAACATCTCTCAAATAGAGACATAACTCTGGATTTTAAGTATGACCTTTCCTCCTCCTTCTCTAAAAAGGAAATAAATTTCAAGATAATAGAGAATTGGACAGAGAAGTCAAATGTCATCTTGGAAAGAATCTTGGACTTACAAGAACTGGCTTGAATCCCAACCAGCTCTTAGCCTCAAAGCCATTTACCTAAAATAGTAATAATAATCATTTTTTACTAATTCACATCTGTTGGGGGAATCAAAGAAATGAAGTATATAATGATATTTTTAGCACTAGAGTCAGCTACACATCTTAGTCTTCTTCACCCTGCATATTTCTTTTCTCTCTTCTTCTTCTACCTATTCTTCTCCCCTCTTCCTCCTTTCTGTCTCTTCTTTCCTGCACCTCCCTCTTTCCTCACTCCTCCTGCTTCTAGCACTCACCCTTACTGCTGATGGAAATTGAAAAGGCATCAAGCAAACTAATGCCATATTTTTCCTGCATCTCTTTTCAGGCTAAGCACGTTTTACAAGACTCATTTACACAAAAGATTAAGATAATGGGCAACCTTAAGGTTAAATGACACAAATATACTTTATTAATCAATTGGTGATGTTGCTCTTAAAGCGTAAGTGCATTTCTATGAATGAATGTGTGCTTTGGGATATGCTATAGTCACGCGCTACGTCGTGATGTTTTAGTCAACGACAGACCACATATATGATGGAGGGCCCATAAGATTTTAATACAGTATTTTTGCTGTTCCTTTTCTACTTTAAGATATACAAATACTTACCATTGTGTTATGGTGTTCAGTACAGTACAGTAACATGCTGTACAGGCTTGTAGCCTAGGAGCAATAGGCTAGACCATATAGCCTCAGCATGTAGGAGGGCTATGCCATCTAGGTTGAAGTAAGTACACTCGATGGTGTTCTCACTATCGAGTTGAAATTGCTAATGATGCATTTCACAGCACATATCCCCATCATTAAGTGATGCATGACTGTATAGTAGTTCCCTCCTTATCTGTGGTTTTGCTTTCTGAGGTTTCAGTTACCCACAGTCAACCACAGTCTTAAGATAGGTAAGTACTATACAATACACTAAGATATTTTGTGAGAGAGAGACCACATTCATATAACTTGATAGTATATTGTCATAATTGTTCTATTTTATTATTAGTCATTGCTGAGCTCTTTGTGTGCCTAATTTATAAATTAAACTTTATCATAGATACATATAGAAAAGAACATAATATATAAGGAGTTCAGTACTATACCATTTCAAGTATCCATTGGGAGCCTTGGAATGTATCCCCCATGGATAAAGGGGAACTACTAATTAAATTTCAATTTAATTTCTTTACAGCCCCTAACAAATTGACCTAATTGGTAGGTTTTATACTTGGGTAACATGGAAACAGCTCTTTGAGGCCACTCTAAATCATGACCAGGAAGAGATTCATAATTTCCCTTTAGAAATATACTCCTCTACTGGATTGACAACAAATTGAACAATTATAAGAATCCTTTGTTTGTCCTTGTTGACTATATTGCCAAAGGGAACTTACTTCACAGCAATTATGAAAATGTTCCTTTGATACAACTGATATGGACTGAACATATTTTGATGCATGAATTTGAGCAGGATTGAGGGCTTATGTCAAAGAGATTGATTAGTATTTGTATTATTTCCTCATATAAGAGTAGCTAGCCATTTTGGTCCTTGGTCACCTCTGTGATCTAGTATATTAGTTTTCAATTGCTGCTGCAACAAATTACTAAAAACTTGAAAAATACAAATTTATCATCTTACAGTTCTGTAGGTGAGAAGCCTGGCACCTGTCTCATTGGGCTAGAATCAAGGTGTTGCATTGTTATGTTTCTTTCTAGGGGCTCTAAGGGAGAATCTATTCCATACTTTTTCCAGCTTTATTTCCTCTATTCTGGAGGCTTATTCCATAGCTCATGGCACACTTTTCCTATCTTCAAAGCCAGCACCATTGGGTCGAGTTCTTTCTGTCTGATTCTCTCCATTTGGAAATAGTTGCCTCCTTTTAAGAACTCATGATTAGATCAATACAGGATAATTCCCCATCTCAAGGTTCCCAGCCTTAATGACATCTGCAAAGTACCTCTTGCCATGTAAGGTAACGTATGCACAGGTTCCAAGGATGAGGACATACACGTTGCTGGGGCCATTATTCTACCTGCCACATCTATGTTTAGCTGTTGCAGCTAGACGATTTTTCTTTTAGAAGTATTCCTTCCACATTCTCATTCTTTTGAGTTTCTTTTTTTAAAAGTGGATTCCTGAATTTCTTCAGTTCCCTATTTCATTCTCTCGAAGTGTGTTTCTGTCAGTGGTCAATTCCCCATTGATTTCCCCTCTCCTTTCACCCCATTTTCTGTTAAGAGGTCTTCAGATCAGTCCTCATGCTCTAACTCTACCTGATTTCTCGTATTTCAGATGTCATCTTTCTTGCTCGTCTTTGCATGTATTCTCTGGCTTGCTACCCATTTTGTTACTCTATATGTCTTTTCAATACACATTTGTCTAGATTCATATTTTGTGCCTGTCCCAGAAATAGATCAGATAAAGATGGAACTTGACTAATGTCAACCCTTTTCTCCCAAGTGAACACATATAACCCCACTGTTTTTTTTTTTCTTAAACTACAGATGATATAATTGTATGGCTTTCATCAGAAACACTTCTGTCAAGTGATTACATTTTTGCTCTTTAGTGAGGGGCTGGATGGGAGCGAGAGTCGATATAGTTCATCTCGTCTCCGATTAATCTAGTATGTATCTCTAGCTGTGATTATAGATTTTAATTATTTATGAAGTTACCATCATATTTATAGAGACAATCTTTTTCTCATGATCTTTAATTTAAACATTTTGTCAAAAAAGAAAAGAAATCTCGATTGCCTGGGTTGTATTTTATACAAATTCAGATAATGAATACACCTGCCCTAGTTTAAAATGTTATGTTGACATTTTTGGAGAAGAAATTTTCCTAGCTTTACAAATGCATCCTTAAAAATGTTCTCTAAAATGTAATTTTTAATCCATACTAAAAACCAACTGCAAGATTTTTTCTTCTATCTATACTGTTATGAATAGAAGTGAATATTTTCTCCACATATAAAAATCTATATTTATATATATATAAATCTGTCTGAAAATATATGGCTTTTAAAGCAATTATTTAAGAAGAAGATTCCAAATGTTCATAGTTCTCCCCAAATGTACATTATTTTTAAGAATGTGAATTTGGAGAAATTATATAGAAATATATCAAAATTTCTATAAATAAATAGTAAGTTAGCATATGCAGTTATCTTCTAATACCACCATCCTTTATATTCTAAAATTTTACATCATTCATCATCTTTATAGCTTTTTTTCCCAAGGAGGGATAATTCAGGAATAGACCAGAGGTCACTTGAATGTACTAATGGCTCTATAAATAAAGAACATGTATTTTAATAATATACAGCTTCATTAGAGACAAACTGAATTAATGTAGGAATTGTAGGGTGTGTTTGAAGACCTCAGATAAGACTGGTTATGATGGGGATCCTTATTCAATGCTAACTAAAATAAAATCAGATGATCGTCAAAATATACAGTATTTATCAGAGGTGACAGTGGGTTCTAGGAATTCTTAAAATTGAATGTGCGTAAGAATCACTCAGAGAGCATGTTAACAATGAGGATTTCTGGCCTCATTTTCAGAGGTGCTGAGTTTGTTGGCCAGGGAAAAGGTTCAGGAACCTCCATTCCGGTAGTTCTGATGCTGGATGTTCTTGAGTTCTCTTTGAAATGCTGGATTAAAACACAACTTCAAGATAAACCCCTAGTGATTCATCTTACCAGCAAACTCCCTCATATAAACACGTTGTGGAACTTCACCAGTGAAGTGAAGCTGTGAGCACCAGCTTTACAGAACCCTCAGTAGGGAGCAGACCTGTTCTGTTCACATGGTCTTTGTCCCTAAAGGGCTAAATCAGGAACAGTCAAGTGGCCAAGGCCACCGAGTGGTTTACTCAGGTCTAAAATTCTTTTAAAAGTATTAGTTTTTTGTTTTTTTTTTTAAAGGGGGGAAATTGAATTCCACAACTAGAGATTAACTTAGTATCCCTTTAGTAAGAAGACTTTCAGAGTAGGATCAGTTAACTGACCACTAAACAGTGAAGGAGAAGGATACAGATTCTCTCTTGCTTAGACAGGGCTTCTGACAACAGCCACAGAGAGGGAGATAGTGCAGCAGGTGGCAGCTTGATGGGCAGGCAGAGGAGGGACTTAAAAGGCTCCTGGTATTACCCAGGGTGAGCCTCTTTGCTTTCAGTGGGGCTGCCATTTGCAGAAGAAGCTGTGCATGGAGTCTTCTCAGGCAGCTCAGCTTCCCAACCTTTCTGAGTATTTTGTTTGTTTAGGTTTTTAATACATCTGACTTCTTAAAAGGACCTTCCTTCTCAGGGAATTCACTAATCAAGGTATTACTCTGTTTATTTCCATAAACAAATCCTTATGAAAGAACAATTCATTCATTAACCAAGAAATGTGATCATTTCCACTGTTGTACAGGAGAGCTTCAAAGCACCATTGTTGTTCACATCAATTAATCCAGGTAACTGGGAAATGTGAGTAAGACAGGACTAAAATATATCCCAACTGATTTTACAAGATTAAAAAAAAAAAATCTAAGATATCTAAACTCATGTTGTCTTAAGCATGTTAAGAATGTAAAGAATGTTAATTCTTCACAGGAAAGAATCACAGCACAGAGGAAAAGACTGCCAAATCTTTTTAGAATAAAATAATTTTATTCTAGAACTTACTGTAGCTTGGAAAGTTTCAAGCAGCCCCTTCCTTTGTACTGGGTAATATACTGGAAAGATATACCTCCTCCAGGTATGTAGGATGCCAGGTTAGAGTCTAGTTAGGGACTCTAGCTAGGGAGTATGGAAAACAATTTTTGATTTTTTTTAATTAAAATGTTTATGTGAATAAACATTTTGCATAGTATTCATATAAATATTTTAATAATGTGTAAATTAGTCTATGAAAGATGATGTTGAATTTCAAAGATAAATATTTATTTGATGTAATTAATTACTTGTACATAGTCTTAATACTTAATTCAGAGGGCAGTTCATGACTAGTAAAAAAAGAGTTGGCTATTAGATGGTCATTTAGAAGCAATTCCTTCCAAATAGCAAATTATGCCAATTTCAAGGCTAAGGCACATGCATTTTTAAATGAGATTTTTAAAGAAAGTTGAAACAGCACTTGAATTAAGTAGAGGTGGTTGAAGTGATAATGAAGTAAAACCTTTTCCAAGAAATAAAATTGATCCATCCCCCACGCATTCCACCTACCCCAACTAATTTTTTTTTTTTTTTTTTTTTTTTTTTGAGATGGAGTTTTGCTCTGTCGCCCAGGCTGGAGTGCAGTGGCCGGATCTCGGCTCACTGCAAGCTCCGCCTCCTGGGTTTACGCCATTCTCCTGCCTCAGCCTCCCGAGTAACTAATTTTTTTAAATATTTTTTTTTACTGAGATACAATTCATATACCATAAAATTTTAAAATAGATTTAGTAGTTTTTAGTATCCCAAAAAGTTGTACAATACTCACAACTAGCTAACTCCAGAATATTTTATCACACTAAAAAGAAACCCTGACCCATTAGGACACACTCCATATTTCTCCCTCCCCCAGCCTCTGGCAACTACTGATCTAGTTTTTGTCAGTGTGGATGTAACTATTCTGGACATATCACATAAAGAGAGTCATACATGTGGTTTTTGTGCCTGACTTCTTTCACTTATCAGAATGTTTTCCAGACTTACACAGGTCTTAGCATGTGTCAATACTTCATTCCTTGTTATGGCTAAATAATACTCCATTGTATAAATACAGCACATTGCTTACCTACTTATTCCTACTTATTCATTAATAGATACTTGGGTTGTTGCCATTTTGAGCTATTATTAATAGTGCTGCCACGAACATTGTGTACAAGTTTTTGTGTGAATATATTATTTTAATTCTCTTGCATATACACTTAGGAGTGGTACTGGGTCATATGGTAACTTTGTGTTTAATTTTTTGAGGAACTGCTAAACTGTTTTAACAAAGTGGCTTCAATTATTATGTATTCCCATCAACAGTGTGTGAGGGTTCCAATTTCTCCACATCCTTGCCAACGCTTGTTATTGTCTGTCTTTTTGATTATAGCTGTTTTAACAAGCATGAAATGGTATCTCACTGTGGTTTTGCTTTGCAGTTTGCTTCTTGTCAATATTCTGAAATTGATTCCATGGTAGAAAAGGAGGGAAGTTCATGTTGGTTTTTGTACCTCTGAATAAACTGAAAAAGGGATGATTCTAGAATTAGACTCATCACTTACCTATATATTTATATACCACTCCACTAAAAAAGCATTCATATAGTTCATCATAATACATAGCATAACATAAATGTAAAAATATATTAGAGTATTAGCTGAGTAGAAAATATAGATGAGATAACTTGTAATATGCAATGGGCATATTATAAGGTTTTGTATACTAGCCAGAGGTGGGCTAAAATTTTGTCTCTGAACTTCCTAGGAGCCAAAGTGAAATGATAAATTGAAAACTCCATAGTGCTCCTAAGATTAAAAACAAGTTAGAATCCATTGCTGACTATTGTAGTGTCATTATCTATTCTATTCTCTGCGTGATCCCACCAATATCAAGGGGATCCTGGATCTTGACACATTCCTTTCCATTGCTGACTATTCTGGTTGATAGAAGGGATAAAATCAGCCCGTCACATTCATCTATTAGTACCATGTCTGCTCCTTGGAACCTTTCTCAACAGATATGTTCCCCTACTTTCTATCAGCAGCAGTGTGCCGTTATTTGAAGGTGTAAAGCACCTGTGAAACCTTGACTGTTCCTTCTCCAAGCTGAACACTCACTCATCATATGAGAAGCATCGGATGGCTCCCCATTTTCTAAAGATTTAGATCCAAACTTGCTGGCCCCTGTTGGGTTCTTTAGCCCCATTTCCCCTCAGTCCCTGATGAAATCCAGGCACACTGGACTCACTGTTCGTTTTACCTGGCAGGTCCTTGTCTCCTCCATTCCCTGTTCCCTTACCACTGAGGAAATTTGAACACCACGCTTCAAGGGCCAAATTCAGATGTTATCTTTTCCTGGTAGGTTCTTAATGCCCCCAGGCAGAATTAATTTTCTTTTCTCTGTGTTCCCATAGCACTTTTAAAGCAGCAATTGTATGAATACATCACAGTGATTTGTTCATGTGTCCATCTTCCCCAGTACACCGTGATCAATTTCACAGGAAGAAACTGTCTTTTTTATATCCTCAGTGCCCAGCACAAAGCAAATATTCAACAAAGGGTAGTTGCATCAAATTGACTTAATAAATCATTCCTGACTTCTCACTCTCCTGTAAACACGTGGGTTTGTCACTGTCTCTCTTTAAAAGTGACCCCCAGAAGGAAAAATCGTCTTTCAGATGTTAGCCAATCAATGTGCTAAACACCCATCTGCTCTGGAAATTATATATTTCTATTAATGTCATCTCAGGCTGCATGGGTTTTGTTCATAGACATATTCACTATAGCATCACAGAAAACTTTGCTGAATATTACGATTTTTTCTCCCCTGGGCAAACCACGAACAGACCAGATTTTCCTTTGCTTCTACTTTCTCATCTAAATTTAAGTCCTTATATGTATCCTTGATACATTTAATGTTGTTTCCCACTGAAAAAGGTAACTTCATCCTTTTGAACCAAAACAGCACATTTCAGTTTTAATGCCGTCATCTGTTATATCCACTCTGTCTTCCAGTTTGATGTCACCTGTGTATGGAAAGATAATGTGAATATGTGCATTTGCCTTCTTAATGTAATTATTAAGTGTTTAGTAAACAAAGAAAAAATATCCAGTACCTCTATTTATTGGAAAATTTTTGTTGTACTTCTAGAATCCAAGATTCTAAAATATCATATTCGTCCGCCTGACCACCATCAAACCTTCCAAAGATGCATGGAGATATTCTTTAGATAGCTTTGGGGAAAACATGTCATCATTAAATATATGTATCTCTGTCTGATATGTCTCTAACCCCCACAGAGCCTCTTATGTGCCCCTGCTATGCACTCACGTAGCATCCTGTACCTTCGTTATCATAAAACTTGTCACAGTTTATGTAACAGCTTATATAATTGTCTCTCCTGCTTTCTAGTCTACTAATCTCTGTTTTACTCAATATCCCAAAAGCTTAGTACATTGCCTGGTTAAAATTTTATTTGAGTCAAATCTACTTTAGATCAATAATGTAATATGTATAAATACTATACTATTTTGTGTGATTCAACACTGAATCGGTAAGTTAAAAAGAGGGTTCCTAATATTTCAAAGTAGCCAGAGACATTATTTTAGGGACAGCTGAGACAGTCAGCAGATTAAATTATCTATCTGATAGCACCGTTTCAAGT
The DNA here is from genome assembly GCF_002776525.5 of Piliocolobus tephrosceles. Classification (NCBI taxonomy): domain Eukaryota; kingdom Metazoa; phylum Chordata; class Mammalia; order Primates; family Cercopithecidae; genus Piliocolobus; species Piliocolobus tephrosceles. The sequence goes on along the minus strand of NC_045441.1, from coordinate 80,914,872 downwards.
TTACCATAAACTAATTGCCTTAGTGCACTTTGTGTTGCTATAACAGAATATGTGAGGCTGATTAATTCATAAAGAAAAGGAGTTTATTTAGTTCACAGTCTGCAGCCTTGGAAGTTCAAGAAGCGTGGCACCTGCATCTGCTCAGCTTCTGGTGAGGGCTTTTCATGCTGTAGGACAACATGGCAGAAAGTTAAAGAGGAAATGGACACATACAAAGAGGCAAAACCTTAGGGGCATCCTGACTTTATAACAACCCACTTTCTCAGGAAGTAATCTATTCCTGTGAGAAGTAATTCAGTCTCAAAAAAAGTGAGAACTCACCCCCAAGAACAGCACCAAGCCATTCATGAGGGATCTGCCCCCATGACCCCAACCCCTCCCATCAGCCCCACCTCCTGACATCACCACACTGGACACCAAATTTCAACATGAGTTTTGGTGGGAACCAAGCACATCCAAACCATAGCACTAATCAAATAATGACTTACATTTGGCAAAGTTTAAAATCTCTCAAAATATAGACTGTAATGCTTTATCAATAAACAGTATTAATTTAATCATTCCAAGGTTTATTAGTATTTGTTGCCCTGAAACTTCTATGAACTCTAGGCTGCAATGTTGAATCAAGTGGGAGATATTAGGCACTATTCAAGAGGTTTCATCCCTGAAGCACTGAGAAGATCTTTTTAGAAGCCACTTATACCATGAAGAAGGTGCCACAGCAGGAAGTCTAAGGAGAGTGTTATGGTGAGATTTCAGTATAATTTGGTTTTTAAAAATTCCACTCTGCAATACATCCCCATGATATAAATATTCCTAATTAGCACAGAATTTCAGTTCCTTCATACAAAATACTGCAGTGCAATTTAGGGCTGCTTAAAATTATCTTAACTTGTCACATTTGGCAAACTAAGCCAGGGTCTTAGGAAATGTGGAGCTGTAGTATGCAGGAATGTGGGCAGCTTTGAGAGCTCCCTCTTTCCAGATCCGAAAGAGTCTTTTTTTTTTTTTGACCTTACACTGAATTCTTATGTTTGAATGTATCATCAGGATGCAATGGTCAGCTACTGGCTAAATGGCAAGAGAAACTTCTGAGACACCAAGACAGAAAAATATAAGCAGTGAAAATTATCAAACCTAAAGGTTTTTCTGATATGGTTTGCTGTTTAATGTACATTCACTTAAGCAGCTCCGATGAAAAGTAGGTTTTCTGTTAGCAAATGCTGAAGAGACAAAAATACCATTCCTGTCTGCTTTCTTTCCTGTTGGTTAGCTATTGGATGCCATGAAAAACAAAATGTCTCTATTTCCTGAGCCCACCCAATATTTTAAATATCTTGACATCTACATTTATGTTTTGTCGAAAAGGTAATAATATGAAGGATTTATTATAAGTCCTGAGCTTTCTTCTTTGAATCACAGCAGCAATTATCAAGGATTCACATGCACATGGTGAATCCTTAATAATTATCCTTAAAGTCTGTGCTATGACATAGTCTTGTTCGCCAGAAATTGACAGTTGAAAAGTGACACCATTAGACAAGAAAGATTTTTCCTCCTTCTCCCACCACCATAAAAAATAAAGTACAAGAAGTAAGAAAATGAACAAACATTACGCTAATAAAACACCACAGAGACTGGAATACTGTGAAGAAAATGTGGAAGAGGGAGGGGAAAAGATAAGAGGAAGGGGACCGTTAATAGAAATAGATTTTTTAAATGATTGCATGTGGCAAATGAGATCACACTATGAGTCAAACATGCCTTTGTATCTAGAACACTGCCAGAATTATCTTTTAATGAGGACCAAGGCATCTCCTGGGGGAACAACTTACCTTAGGCCAGAGTCAAATCCCTCCAGCTTGGTGGAAGATCAGTGCTTGACTTTCAGGATTGGGATGTGCACCAATAGTACCCGTGGATCTACCCTTAAAGCCAACGAAGAAGGCAGCCTGAGAATGAACACTAAAAGGGCTGTTTTCATAAAAATCTGTAAGAGATTTTCCTTTTTTCCTTTACTTTTTATTTTAATGAAAATCTTGGGCATGCTGTGCCACTACATTGACAAAGTGCACCATGAAAAGTGCCTTACTTCATTGGAGAATTCATTATGACTTTGTGGAGCAGAAAGAGTTGGTTCATTGGCAGCAATTTGAGTGGATTTGGTTCGCTGGAGCTATCATGTTACTGCATCATCAGTGCAGGTGGGGCTGACTGACTTTGACAGTAAAAGGAGGTGGCCCAGTGCCAACAGGGGCAGCAGAGGGGCTACAGGAGTGCCTTCATAGATGCCGCACAGGTGCTGCACACTGTCAAAGTAAATCTCAGGGAAGGGAAGATGGGGCGTCATACAATAATCGTGAAGATTATGCTCTTGAGCACATGTGTAACACCTTTCAGAGCTCCTGAATTTAGTAGGCAAGGGTGAATTTTGAAAATAGACTGAAAGAGTTAACCATAGTTAAACCTGGGGTGTAGGTTATGAATAGAGTAACATGTAATTTATTGTACAAACAGAGATGCCTTTGAAAATGAAGGGTTTGCTACTAATAACTACACCAAGACAACATATATAAACTATGACTGCCCTGGACAAACAGGAATGCATTGTCACAGTATGAGGGACTGTCACCTTTGATTGTTAGTTTTGCCATGTTTGCAGTTTTATTCTAACCATGTACTGTTTTAAAATCAGAAACATATAAGATATTGTAATTTATAGGAAGAAATAAGAATCGAGTATGAGGGCAAAGATAGCAGCATAAGGTTTACATTGTTAGGGTGACCCTAGTCCTCCACCATCAGCCCCCTCCTGACCCCACATCACAGTTTAGAAAATTACATCTGCAAATTATTCAACATCCGCTGGCGACCCCAGAGCAGCCTACCTTCCTTAGCAAGGCCATGCTGTCCCAGCAGTTCTGATGTGCCCTCACTTTAGTTATTTGATTTTCTGCTTTTTCTTTCTGAGATAGTAGCCTTCCAAGGTTCAAAGGGACGTCTGAATGTTAAAGGCCTGGAGGTAAAGTTTACAAAGACAGTGCTTCCTCATCACAGCTGGCCACATCAGTTCTGTCAAAATGCTAATGGTAGGATGTTTCTTTATAAGTAGAGTACCCATGAGATCAAGATCTTAATTTACTTTGTTCCTAATTCACAAAGGGAAGTTGCTTTCTTTTTTAAAACCAAGTTGAGGTTCTGTCTTTAGTAACTTCTTACATGTAGCTGGAAATTTCCATTGCAAAGTGTACTTGTTTTGTTTTAAGCTCTTTCCAAGTGACTTTATAACGTTTTTAACGTTTCGGCATCAGCACTCTTCCTCTGTCCACAGATCTGGTAAAGACAGAATTATGAACTCTTCTGGCATTGTCCCAGACCACTTCTTGGAGTCTTTATGAGAGAAGAAGTTTGGCAACTCAGCTCCCAGTGCCCACAGGGGTGCAAATGAAGCTGGAGCTGAAGCCGTCTATGAGAGCAGATGGGCTGCCAGTCCAATGACTATAACTCTGATAGCTCCACACAAGTTGAGAAGCAGCTTTTCAGCTGTGACAGGCAAGGCCCAGCAGGGGAAGTAGCTGACTGTCTGGTCTGATTTAAGATCACTGCCAAAAAATTTTCTTCATTAACCTTCACAGTTATCTAAGCTTTATGAAGGCAGGGGATTTTGTGTTTTGCTTATAGGAGTATGCTCAGGGCCTAGAACAGTGCCTGGGTTATAGTAGGAGCTCAAAAATATTTGTTGAATAAAAGAATATTTCTTCATCTTCAAAATATCAAGATGGGATATTAATAATACCTGTATTCAGACAATTCTGGATATTCAGCTGATTTCCATTCTGATATACCATTTCAGTGTCACAGGATTGTTGTGATGATTGCATGAATTAAAACATGGAAAGCACTTACAATAAAACCTGACATGTATCAAGTGGTTAATAAATGTCAGCTGCCATCAATGTCAAGGCACAGAGGTTGACACCCTTGAAGTTTGGGAAACAATGTAGGATTCCAGCAGGGGGCACTCCTGAGTTCAAGAAGCAATAACTGGTTCCTGCTGAGTCCTACTTGACTATGGGGAAGGACAGTTGCCAATGATGCTGTAGTCCTTGCTTCATGGGCCCAGGCTTACACCTGGCCGAGGTCATACATTAACCTGTCATCAATAAATGACATTTATGCCATCTGCACACGGATGCTGCTCTCTTAGTGAGGAGATGGCAAAGTTCTGAAAGAATGGATCACAGGGCAGATAAGTTTTGATTATCAGAGCATGGGACAGTGCCCAAGAAGTGATAGCCCAATCCTGCCAGGGTGGGGTGCTTTGGAGGAGAGCGGCTAGGTGGCTCAGAGTGAGTGGAGTAGGGAGCAGCGTGTAAGCAGAATAGGTAGGGGGGCCCTGCCGCTAAAATATCTGTTGTGTACCCGGGAATAAAATGTGTTAGAATGACGAGAAGCTCAACAGTATTCTCAGAAGGCTTTTCAACTTAATTTCCCTGTTCCTTTTCCTAAGTAGAAACTTGATCAATTTAGGATACAGTATGTGGTACTCTTTGGTTGGGTTTACATGTACCTAAGAATCAGGTCAATTGTAGAAGGTTAAACTGGATTGGAATGTATAGTATTTGCGCATTTGGTAACAATAATTCTTATACTTCCCATTTGTATAATGCATGATATATATTATATACAGATAATAATCTATATTATATACAGATTATATTATATATAGGTTTCTATAGATCATCTACTTTGTTACTATATATAATCTATATACATCACATATAAAATCTATTTTGTTACAATAACTCTGTGAGATTTATAGGGCCATGTAGTATTAACTCTATTTAACATATGAAGAAAATAAGGCACGAAGAATTAAGAGGCAAGGATAGTGGTAGAAGCCCCTGGGGATGGGAAATGGCATTTTTGTTAGTGTTCTACTAATCGTCAGAGCAGGGTTTACTGACTTCAGATTCAAAAAAGATTTTTCTTTTCAAGCATACTTGGCTACCCCTCACCCACAGATTAATTGAAAAAGCTTCTGGGCTCCACCAGTTTGCTCCCTATTAAATATACTAATTGAAGAGTGAACTAATTCTATCTCTAAACCAGTCATTCTAGAGGATATACAAGATGACCCCCTGAAGTGTTGGAAGAAAATGCTAGGACTTACTTTATATTTTTTGGATGTGTTAAAATGAACATAATTCATTACTGCAGTATACCTTAATACATATATATGCACATATAGCAATACATATGTAGAATTTATAAGTAAGTGTATTTACAAATATTGAGATGCATACTTTTTTTTTTTTTTTGGCACAGAGCTGCAGTTTCGAGAAAGACTGGCAACCATTGTTCTAAACTGGTAACTACTCTACCTAAAATGTCTACATTGTTTTTAGCTAAGCACACTTCTCCTTTTGTTTTACCTTATGTTTAGTGCAACAGAGTGTGGCAATGGTCTTCTGTACCCAGAATAACAGAAGCTTTGAGTGAGAAAGGCCTGGAGGGATCAATTCGCCTAACCCCTTCATTTGACAGGGGAAGAAACTGAGGCTTACAGGGGTTAAGGGATTTGCCCAAGCTGACAAGTTAAGGTTGAGCTCAACAATATGGGAAATGGATGGAAAATCCAGTTAATGCTTAGCTAGCCATGGTAATGTGTCATGGAGTTGGCTTGCAGAAATTAAATCCGTTAATAATCCCCAAACCTTATTTTAGCCAGAACTTTTAAATGCCTCATCTATCAACCCTTTTTAAAAAGATGATAATGTAATGGTTTTGTTTCTCTGGGCACCCATGAACACTGCGTTAAGCAAAAATGTCACACATATAGTGTGCACTGGGTATCTGGTTATAAATACAAATGTGGAGACTACTTATAGCTATATAATTATATATACACACACACACACACACACCAATTAGAAAAAACAATTGTGTTGAAACAAATATACTACCCATCCTGGCCTGTTGTAAAGAATGGAACAAAATTATAATGTTCTCCAATAGGCAAATTATTACTCACTCAAAATCCACTGAATCGTGAAATACTACCAGTTTTCTTCTAAAGGGAATTTCATCTCAGAATTTAAGACCAGACTAATGCTGCACTATTTATCACATGCTAAATTCTAGTAAGTATTTGATTCTATTTCTGCACTCGCCGTTCTCTTCCATTAATTGAGTCATGTACTTACTTACCAGTGCCTAGGGGTTTTATTCACTGAAATATTACGGCCAATAAGATTAGTATCCCTTCATCACTCTTAAATCTTATAAAATTTAAACCCCACCACTAGGAAAAATCATTTTGCCTATTCAAAAGCAAAACAAAACAAAAATGACCAAAACTACCATCACGAACAAAAAGCATACTGGTATTATAGGGAAACTCATGAAATTTATAGATTGATTTAGGGAGAATTGACTTTTTAATATTGAGTCGGTTTTTCTCTCAAATAGTATATTTAAATCTTTTTAAATTAGTATATAATTTCCATTTATTCAATTATTTATGTTTCCTTGGCAAATGAAATTTTTGCCTCAGCCTCCTGAGTAGCTGGGACTACAAGTGCGTACCACCACGCCTGGCTAATTTTTTATGTGTTTTTAGTAGAGACGGGGTTCACTGTGTTAGCCAGGATGATCTCGATCTCCTGACCTCTTGATCTGCCTGCCTCGACCTCCCAAAGTGCTGAGATTACAGGCATGAGCCACCGCACTGGTCTGAAAGCTGTTGACATTTTTTACAAATCATTCAATCTGTCAATTTATTGAATCTTTCTATTGTTTATAACCAGTTTTTAGTTGATTCTCTTGGGGTTTCCACAGGTACACCCATCTCACTTGTGAATAATGACTATTTTGCCTCTTCCTTTCCAATTTTTATGCTTTTTACTTTGTTCTCTTATGTCCCTGCATTAACTACTACTAGAGCAATTATTTAATCACTTCAATTATTGATGATGTAGAACTTTTTCCATTCTAATAATGTTGCAGTAAACATTTATTTGCACAGAAATGTTCACTGAAACATTATATGACAATGGAAAAAAAGAAGTTTGGTCAGTTTGTTAAGTTAGATTTCTACAAGTGTAATTTGTTGGGTCAGAAAGAATAATTTAAAAAAGCTTTTAGGACGGGCCGGGCGCGGTGGCTCAAGCCTGTAATCCCAGCACTTTGGGAGGCCGAGACGGGCGGATCACGAGGTCAGGAGATCGAGACCATCCTGGCTAACACGGTGAAACCCTGTCTCTACTAAAAATACAAAAAACTAGCCGGGCGAGGTGGCGGGCGCCTGTAGTCCCAGCTACTCCGGAGGCTGAGGCAGGAGAATGGCGTAAACCCGAGAGGCGGAGCTTGCAGTGAGCTGAGATCCGGCCACTGTACTCCAGCCCGGGTGACAGAGCAAGACTCTGCCTCAAAAAAAAAAAAAAAAAAAAGCTTTTAGGACTGGGCGTGGTGGCTCACGCCTGTAATCCTAGCACTCTGGGAGGCCGAGGTGGGTGGATCACCTGAGGTCAGGAGTTCAAGACCAGCCTGGCTAATATGGCGAAACCCTGTCTCTACTAAAAATACAAAAATTAGCCAGGTGCGGTGGCACGTGCCCATAGTCCCAGCTACTGGGGAGGCTGACGAAGCAGAATCACTTGAATCTGGGAGGCAGAGGTTGCAGTGAGCCGAGATTGTGCCACTGCAGTCCAGCCTGGGCAGCAGAGTGAGACTGTGTCTCAAAAATAAAATAATAAAATAAATATAGCTTTTAGAACATGTTATATTACTTTTTCATAAGGTTCTCCTGGTGACCATTATCACCTTACTTCCACTATCCACAATCTGAAGGTTCCCAGCATAGTTGCCCTCTTTCTTCTCCTTCATCCAGGCACTTTCTCTTTGCTGTCCACTAAGGGAGGGATTCCCAAGCCCTGGGCCACAGACCAGTAATGGTCCGTGGCCTGTTAGGAACCAGGCTGGACAGCAGGAGGTGAACAGCGGGCAAGCAAGCAAAGTTTCATCTGTATTTACAGCTGCTCCCGTTGCTCACATTGCCACCTGAGCTCCACCTCCTATGAGATCAGTGGTGGCATTAGATTCTCAGAGAAGCGTGAACCGTATTTGAACTGCACCTGTGAGGGATCTAGGCTGCATGCTCCTTAGGAGAATCTAATGCCTGATGATCTGTCACTGTCTCCCATCACTCCCAGGTGGGACCATCTAGTTGCTGGAAAACAAGTTCGGGGCTCCCACTGAGTCTACATTATGGTAAGTTGTATATTTCATTATGTGTTATGATATAATAATAATATAAATAAAGTGCACAATAAATATAATGCACTTGAATCACCCCGAAACCATCCTCCCTACCCCCAATCTGTGGAAAAATTATCTTCCACGAAACCAGTCCCTGTTACCAAAAAGGTTAGGGACTGCTACACGAGGGAGATACCTGGAAATTCCAAATAAAGCCTCCCTAAATCAAACCAAAATCAAATATAGAAACAAACTTCCTTCTCAAGTAACACAATAATCAATTTGGAGGTGAAATTCAATGATTTGGACAGTATTTGCTGTTGGCTCACTCTACTTGTGAATCATCCCAGGCTCCCTTTTGCCCTCATTCTTCACATTGTAAAAGCTACTAAGTCCAGTAGATTATACCACCTTAACTTCTCTCCTACTCTTCCTGTAGTTTCTATCCCCACTGTCACTGCCCCGGTTCAGGAAATCATCCTCTCACACCTAGACCACTATAATATTAACTGATTTGATCACTTCTGCTCAATCCTTTCTTTACTTCTATTCAGGACACTTTAATGGCAGGAAAACCTAGGATGACCACCTTCTATCCATCTAGCTTATTTTTCTCTCCCCACTTACCTACTACCCTCTAGCCTTACCCCACTATTTGCAGTTCCCTGATAACTTACAATTTCAAAGTTTCTGTGCTTTCAAGTGTGCCATCCAGCTGCAGGAATCTCCTCCTTAGCACCCCAAACCTCCAACAAAATTCTTTGCTACTCTATAAGAGCCAATTCAAGGGCCACCTCCCTGGTGAAACATTTCCCACTCCACCCTTCAACCCCACTCCAAACCTATCATCGGAGGGCTACCCATTGATGGAGTATGATGATATTTCTTGAGGTTGTTTTTGCGCCCAGTTGCCAGGGTTCTTACACAAGTGGAACAAAGATTGATGAAAATTGGCAGGGACTGGCTCTTCCTTTTTGGTGAATTCTATTTGTTTAACATGACTTTGGGGTTATTCCATACATATCTATTTCCAACATCAGTATAAACACAGAATTGGCATTGCAGAAGGGGCCTCTAACAAGAGCTGGGGGAGGGATGCTTAAAAGGTAAGAGTTGACTCTGCTGTCTCCCAGCTCTCACATGCCTCAGGGCACTTGCCTTGCTGACTGTTAATGATCACCTTACGCCCTGAAGCACTATGTCGAGAGACCCCCAGTGATTGTTGCAACTTCAGACAAAGCCTCTGGTCCACGTTACCCCACCATCCTCTTTTTTTTTTTTTTTTTTTTTTTTTTTTTTGGTGGGAGAGAGATTCAGAATTTTCGTATGCTAGTTTGATAGAAGGTAAAAGACACCTGGAAAAGAGATGGTAGTCAGCATACCATCTAATCCAGCGCTTTGCTTCCAGGGAGACCTGAGGAACTAACCAGTACCTCCTGTTTCTAAAGGTCTATGGGAATAAAAACTCTTTGTTCATCCAAGCCAGCACTTTTCAGCCCTCATTGGCAAGGAGTTCCTAGGTCTCACTTCCTATCCCTACATGGTGCTCACCTCCTTATCTCCTCTATCTCTGTTTCCTATGAACAAGAAGAACAGCTGGTCAGTTGCCTCTAGGGTGACTGGTTTAATATCGCTGGTTTGCTGGAAGTGATAGTGAGCAAGAGTTTTCCCTGAGTAAAGCGTGTTGAGTGCTAACTAATACCAGAAGAGCCTCCCTCTGATTCATGTTCTGCAAAAGTGGGTGAGGTAAGGGGAGTGGAGAGAGTCTTGAATGTAAATGCAGCACACCCAGTTCCTTGAGGAAGTGGGAGAGGTGTTTCCATCACACACCTGGGCAATGAATTTTGCTTCCTACAGCACAGCTGCCCTCTGCGAACCATTCCAAATCAAACCAATTTATTCCAAATTCCACTGCAAGTATCTGTTAATATCTAGTGAGATGTTCAAAGTAAGTTAACCATCTACTAGTTATGGGGGTGCTCTTTTTTTTAATTCATCAAGAAACACAGACAAAACTGCTAACATATGTTTCTGTTGCTAGACCTTAGTCTTATCACAGTTTGAAACTGTAGGAAATCAATTACGTGCTTTGAATTACTCCTCTTCTTGGCACAAAAGCATTTCTTCATTCTTTCCGGGCAGTGAACACTTTGCAACATCTACCACTAACAGCCTGTTAAGAGTCTCTGCTAAATTAATGTAGTACAAATAAACCAAACAGAAGGCTGGTGGAATGCTAAACATCTCCTCTTTCCTCTGTTGTGGCCTCCTTGCAGCTTGGGACCATTCTGCCTTGCTGCTGCAACATCTGGACAGCATTCGAGGTTGTTTCTCAAGGACACAAGCGTGCACCTCCGGTGAATTTCAACTTTCAACATCTCTCTGGCTCTAATCTATATTTAATGTTTCATGACTGGTAGTCAAAGAAGCTTCAGCTAAATATCAGGTTGGAATGAAAATGATCCTTGGGAGAACATTTGCTTCCAGCGTGCACCAGCAAAGTGTCTGTGACAGAGGCTTTCCCCAGAGATTTGTTGCCCATTCTCTTGCAGTAATAATAATTACGCCTTATGATTGCTATGCCCACATAATCAAAGATCGCTTCATCAAATGTGATCCCCAGGGGAAGCTGCCTCTACTCCTAACCGGATGTCAGTCACAGAGAACAGCACCCTTAGGGATCCCCAATCTTTTGCTTGCCCTTTTCAGTACTGTGTTGTTAGCAATGTGTTTCTTCATATTCTTCTCAATGCAAATGATGTGTAAATCATGCCCTCCAGAAGGCACATGTGGTGAGGGGGAGAGGTTGGGGAGGGAGGTGGGGGCTGGTGTATTCTTCTCCTCCAACCCCCTCCTCAATCTACTACAGGGATTTCTCACATGGAGCATAATTACATCTGTGCCATATGGGCTCATTTATATTCTATTACAGGTTAAGCTAATACGACTCAGAAATATGCTAAAAATACCTCAAAGTATTCTAGAGCTTCAAAACACTTGTCATTTCTTGCTCACTCGTTTGATTGCTGGTGTTTTTATTTTTGTTGGGAGATTTGAAGAGCTAAGAAAGCATGCTGGTGTGCTGGTGTCCAGTCTATAAATACAGTTTAATTTCCTGTACTATTATAATCCTTGTGTTTGCAGGAAAAAAAAAAAAATCTTTCTTTATAATCCTGGAATGGCCCCAAGACATGGGCACTGAAGCCCCTATACTTGTAGATTTTAATTTCCCAAGAGGTAGAAAATACAGATTTCAGATGTGCGGTTTTGTCAGCTTTAGAATATTTCTTGTCTTTGTTTGATGTAATTATTCATTGTGATAGAGAAACACCTGCAGCGGGCTGACATACCATAGAAACGTGCTGCTTGAGTTACTTATGAGAGTTTGTTTGGATGTCAGACAAATCTTGTCAAGATTTTACATGTGGCATGATAATGAGAAGTACAATCTGTAATGAGTAATGAGTTTGACAATGATTTACAAGGGCATGTTGGGTTATTTTTATGCAGTGGTTAAAGTCCATCAGCATACTAATTTCTACCATCAGTTTGGAAAATTGGTAGGTCATGCTTGTGTAGGCTCTTAACCTAATGGCCTATTTATGTAATTAATTTTTTCATTATTATTACCTTAACGTACTATGGAATTTTAAAAATTAGTCTTGGGAACAGAATAGCAAGGACAGATATTTAACTTTTCCATGCTTGACAAGCAACATTTCCAAGGTTTATAAGGTGCTAATCACATCAGCCATCAGTGAAACACACCATTTAACTGAAAACTAAACTCACACAAAGCCGTACTTTTCTTATTTGCTAATAACTGTTCTATGCGATCGGGTTGATAGAGTGGTTAAGACTACCTGGGCTCCAATCTCAATTCTGCCACTTGCTAGCTTATTATCTCAGCAAATGCCATAATTTTTCTAGTGCTCAGTTCCCCTAACTGTAAAATGAGTCTAATAACCATAGCTATCCCCAAGGGATTGTGGAAAGTATAAAGCAAGATAATATAGTAAATTAGAAGGCACAATGTCTAACACGTAGTAATCACTTCGTAAGCATTAGTTATCATCACTGGTATTGATTTTGGTTTTAACATAAACAGCTTTTTATATAATTATATGACTCTTTTAATTAAAAAATACATTTTACCAAAATCATGTTAGTTGCACAAACTTCCATTTATGTTAGATTGTGCAGGCCAGAGGTTCTTGACATTTCTGAATCACATAACCAAATTCTTACTTCATTTAGAATTAGTAGGTATTTCATGACTGGCTTAGGAAGAAATGGAAAAATTCAGTGTTAATGTACCGAAGACAAGTTTTTCTATTTAAAGTATTATTTTGAAATATTTGTACCTTAGGCTTATTCAGAACACAATGTATTTGAACTCCTGCAATTGAAATGTTACATTTAAATAAGAAGGAATTCTAGTTTATAGTGAGCAAATGATTGAGCCAGTAACTTTAGCCAAGTTTTGAAAACTTGTTTCTATAAATCCTTAGTAAAGAATGATTTGAATACTGTGAAGGTAGATGTGTGTGTAACACTCTACTGTAGATACATGTACACACGATAATCTAATTTTGAAGTCTTCATTTAAGTGTTTCTATTCAGCCTCACGACCTTGGGGAGAGTCATGTGCCTTCCTAGTTACAAGATTGGTCTCTAGATCAGGGGTCCCCAAACCCCAGAGCCACACAACAGGAGGGGAGCAGGGGTGAGGAGCGAGTGAGAGAAGTTTCATCTGTTTTTACAGCCACTCCCCATTGCTCACATTACTGTTTGAGCTCCACCTCTTATCAGGTCAGCAGTGGCATTAGATTAGATTCTCATGGGAGTGTGAATCCTGTTGTAAATTGTGCATATGAGGGATCTAGGTTGCATGCCCCTTGTGAGAATCTAATACCTGATGATCTGTCACTGTCTCCCATCACTCCTATCTGGAGTTGCAGGAAAACAAGCTCTAGTTGCAGGAAAACAAGTTCAGGGTTCCCACTAATTCTACATTACAGAGAGTTGTATAATTATTTCATTATATATTACAATGTAATAATAGTAGGCATAAAGTGCACAATAAATGGAATGTGCTCGAATCATCCCAAAACCATCTTCCCACTCCAACCCCGCCACCCCTCCCCTGCTCTCCAGTCTGTGGAAAAATTGTTTTCCATGAAACCAGTCCCCAGTGCCAAAAATGTTGAGGACCACTGCTCTAGATGACCTCTCAGGCCTTTCCCTCATCTTCAGGCTAGTTACATTACCATAAAAGTAGAATAAAGTTCCTTATTATAAGAAGGGCTATAAGTTGCCTAGTCACTGCAAACTTTATATGTTTGAACTGAAGGTCTAATGTAAATCTGATGTAAATATAGGAGTCTTCTTTTTCACTCATCTTGGCGTTGTGGTTAGGGATGGGGCGACGGCAAAGTGAGATACAGGCAGCTTTTTACAAATGAGCATCCCCACCCTGTGTTCTGGCCAGGCTGTAGGCAGTAGGTTTTCAGACAAGGGTGAAAGTATTTGAAGTCAGTAGCCAGGGAAGTAGCAATGTGATTTCAGACTCTCATGGCTTAGGAAATTTCATGCTTAAAAGTGATATTTTTTCAGCTTTTAAGACAATGTTTTTTTTTCCTCTCAAAATTACTCCAGACTTTTCTGCAGAGATCAGACACATGAACTTTCAATGGTTAAAGTTCAACCACATTTTTTTTCAGTTTTCTCGTGTCAATTGTATTGTAAATTGGTTTAAATTAAAAATAAAAAAATTTCCAAAATGATAAATGGGATTTTTCCTCAGACCGAGTCAGCATGAGATTAATGCTTTCACAATTTTGTACAATTTCAAATCAAATATCATATGATTCAATCCTAAATCTTTTCTTATATTATCTTCCCTATCTCCTTATTGTCAACATGAGACTACAGAGGGTGTTAGAGATAAGGACAGGCAGAAATCTACTTGACCGAGAGTCAAGATGGGAGTCTTTTTCTCTGTGGAGTTTCTCTTAATAGGTCAGGGATAAAAACCTTTAGGAAAAGCTGACAGTAAAAGTGAAACATAAGACGACCACTAGGTTCACAAACACAAACATGTATTTTGTTCTTGGAGTAGAGAGAAGGGTGCGTGTGTGTGTATTTACTTTTACTTTGAACCAGACTTAATTACACATTTAAAATTAACTGACATTCTCTTTAAATATGCTTACTTCGGTGTACCTTACCAAAGCACAAAGATCCCACGGTTGAAGCCTATTCGCTCAGCTTATCCCTGAATGGGAGAAGCGTCTACTAAAGCAATCTGAGTTATAACCCTTCTAGTTTTCCATGCCGGATTTGGATGCTTAAGCTTTAGAAACATAGCTGCTATTTTCCCATATTTTCTGTAAAGGATATGTGTCCCCTCTAGAAGGAAAGCTTACTTCAGATTTGAACATCTCCATTTGGAGAACTTTTGGACAGAAACACAACTTTCTAGAGTTTCAATTGACTGAAAAGAAAACTGTTATATGGAAAAAATACTGTCTGAAGATGAAAGAAAATTCATAATTTGGCCATGAAACTCTGTCACATCTCACATTACCTAAGTAAACTAACTCACAGAAGACAGTGGGAAATCTGGGAGCTGTGACTAAATTATTTATTTTTTAAAATGTTCTTACAAAATATAATGCACCAGAGATAATATGTTTACTCTCTTTTGTTGTTGTTTTGTTAATGATTTTTCCATATTTTTTGTAGGAAACTTAGAAAATAATAAAGATACATAGAAAACAATAAATTTCACCCAGAGATAAACACCACTGACATTTTATTTCCTTAAGTCTTTTCTCTATGCATAAAGATATACTTTAGAAAAGGGAATTGTACTACATATAAAATTAAATATCTTGGATTCCCTACTCCGTTGGCATTTTTTAAATCATTTCTTCATGTCTTTAAATATTTTTTCCAAAATTCTATTTTTAATGACTGTATAATATTTCATTGTATAGTTGTACCACAACTTTGTTTTCCTTAATTTACCTTTTGGGGTTTTAACTTCTTGGTGATCTCAATATGCGTGAATCATCTTTCTAGTGTCTTGTGATCTCGGATCCCTGACCTCTTTTTCCCTCATTGTGTGTCATCCCATCTGCAGTCTCCACTTCCATGGGCAGGCCTTGCTAGACCATGCTATTTCATTCTCTCAGTGTCATGTATTACACACTGACCAACATCACCTGATTTTCCAGATCACCCCCTCTCATACTCTGACCCAACTGCGACCTCCAATTCTTCTACCACCCTTTCATTATCCATCGCCACTTCATGTCCTCGCTCCTCTCCATATCCAGCTGAATTCCATCCTCAATAATCACTCCCAATTGCACACACCTTCAAGGAAAAAAATTTCCTTGCTGCCTTTCTACTTTTTTTTATGCTTGTTTGACAAAACCACAATGCTTTTTGAATTAAACTCTCTGCATTCTCTGTATCTGCACCTGAGTAACTTACTGGAGTTGGAGAAGAAAAGAACCCAACCATGCTAATTGATTTTCCTTTAAATTCATAAGCACAAACTCAAGTGAACCCTTCCTGATCCCATTAATCACCCTACGCCTCTTTAGTCCATTTGTTCCCCCATTCACTGACTATTTGATACCCTCTCTTTTCTCCTCAAATCTCTGACATTTCCTTCTCCCATCTATATCGTCTTAGCTGATGATATTGCATTCCACTTCACTGCGAAAACTGAAGCAATTAGAAGAGAACTTGCCCTGACTCTTACAATCACATGTCCACACTCATTCCATCTGCCTCTCATCTGCTACATTCCCACCTGCTATCATAGATAAGGTCTCCATTCTACTAACTAAAGCCAGTCCCTCCAGCCATGACTAGTTCCCATCAGGGACACTGCCTTAGCAATTATCTTTTCTGACTCCTATATTTTCAAAATGTTTCTTCTCTACTGGATCATTCCCACTAGTTTACGGACATACTGTTATTCTCCCATCTTTCCCTACAAGCTATCACCCCATTTCTTTGGATTGCTTGCCTCAAAACTTGTTGAGAGGGATGTCTCTAGTTGCCATTTCTGATTCCTCTCCTTTGACTATCTTCTGAATCCTCCCCAGTCAGGCTTTTGCTTCCCTCGACTCCTTCACTGAAACTGCTCTTGTCAAGATCACTAGTGACTTCCATGTTGCTTACTGCAGTGGCCAATTCTCACTTCTCATTTTACTTGACCCTTCTTCATTTGGCTCTGGGACAACACACTGTCTTGAATTTCCTCCTATCTTCCTAGCTGCTTCTTCTTCATCTCATTTGCTGACTTCTCCTTTTCTTCCTGCCCTCTGAATCTTGATCTCCAGTGCTCAGTTCTTGGTTCACTTTTCTTCTCTATCTCTACTTCCTTTTTTGGTGATTTTATCTAATCTCATGGCTTTAAATACCACTTAAATGCCTAAGACTCCTAAATTTACCTCTTCATCCCACACCTCCATCCTGACTCCAGGCTCACGTATAATTATCTACTAACATCTTCATTTGGTTGTCTCAATTGAATATGTCAAAAACAGAACTCCCGATATGGCCCCCTCACTTGTACTTCTGGAGGCCACTCCCATCTCAATTGATGGAAACACCATCTTCCCAGGGCTCAGGTCACAACCTTGAGATCATTCTTGACTCATATTTTTCTCATGCCCCATATCCAATTCATCAGAAAATCTCTTGCTCCACCTTCATCCTACATCCACAACACGACTGTTTCTCAGTGCTGCCTCTGCTGCTGCCTTGGTGTACACCACCATCATCAGCTTCCTAACCTTTCTGTTTCTATCTTTGTTCTACCCACCATCTAGTCTCAGCACAGAAGTCAGAGTGACCCTTTTAAACCTAAATATGGACCCAGTGGGGTGGCTTGTGCCTGTAATGTCAACACTTTCGGAGGCTGAGGCCGGAGGATTGCTTGAAGCCAGGAGTTTGAGCTCAGCCTGGGTAATATAGGGAGACCCTGCCTCTACAAAAAAATTTAAAAATTATCCAGACATGGTACTGTGCACCTGTAGTCCCAGCAACTTAGGTGGCTGAGGTAGGAGGATCACTTGTGCCCAGGAATTCTAGACTGCAGTGAGCTAGAATTATACCACTACACTCCAGCCTGGGCAACAGAGTGAGATCCTGTCTCAAACAAACAAACAAAAAACCAAAAATACCCTACTTCTCTGCTCAGAATTTTGTAATGGCTCCCAGTTTACTCAGAGTAAAAGCCAAAGTCCTTACAATGGTCTACTAGGCCCTAAGTATTCTGATCTCCGTTACCTGTCTGATCTTTTTTCTCTTTGCCCAATTTGCCCTGCTCTAGCCACATTGGCCTCCTTGTTGCTCCTCAAACATGCCAGACAAATTCCCCTCTCAGGGCCTTTGCATTGGCTGTTACTTTAGCCTGAAAAACTCTTCAGTCTTTATGCTAATACCACCTTCTCAATAAGCCTGCTCTGCCACTCTATGCTATATTGTGCCCCAACACCTCCTGCTGTCCTATTACCGTACCTTCCCTCTTCTTTTCCTCCACATGTTATATGGAAACCCTTCTTGTATTGTATAGGAAGCTTCTAACAAGCTACATAATTTATTTATTTATTATGCTTGTGTCTATTATCAGCATTCCTATCTCAAACTTAAGCTTTCACAGTGTCAGGGTCTTCATTTTTTTGTTCACTGAGATATTCTAACTGCTGAGAACAATGTCTGACACGTAGTAAGTATTCAATAAATATTTGTTCAAAAACCTTCAGTAAATAATAAGCCTATTTTTATAGAAAAGACAAACATTTAAAGACATGTTAACCTTCTTACTTCAGTCTATATTTGTTTTGAAAAACCTGCCTTCTGAAGTGAAATATAATTCCTAACTTTGGTTTGAATCACCTCACATGAAGCTTCATATTTCTATTCTTTAGAGAAAAGAACTTTTAAAAATGTTTTGAGGATGAATAAAACGAGATAGAATAACCAAGCACACCAAATAGTTAAGTGAAAATTTAGGACAACCATCTGGATATTTCAGCTACAAGAATTCCAGGGGTGAACTCCTGTGAGCAGTGGAATATATAACTCCCAGCAAAAATACTCTAATTTGTGAATTGGAGGATAAAGAGTGGTGAGTTGGAATGGGTATATGGGGGTGGGGGGGTGGGGGGGTGGGGATTAGGAGTGAAAAGAAAATGGAAAGTAAAATGGTAGGAAGAAGGCTATGCTAAAAAAGACATCAAATACCTAACTGTCATAAATGACCATGCCTATATGTTACAGGTTGGAAATGCCTACGTTTTTTGAACAGAGAAATTGCGGTACACATTTACTGTACAGCATAGAAAGGATGACATTTATCTTTTCCTTGGGTCTGAAATATATTTCTATCACTTGGCTGGTTTGTTTTTAACTCACACTGAAAACCAAACTGTAAGAAGTTTGCTTAAACTTCTCCCCCACCCCATGTTATAGAGCCTTAGCTCATGCTATTACTCCAAATACACTAATCCGTTGGGAAAAATCAGGGTGATTTTAAAGAGATCATTTTCAAGTATGAAAGCATTTGAATCCAGTCGGGAAGACAGGAGGGGAAACAACTAAACAAATACCTGCATTAGTCAAGGAGCACTCAGAAACAGGGCTCGACCTGCCTGGGAGAGGATTTTGCTAAGGAAAGCCTGTTCTCACAGAAGACGGAAGCAAAACAGCCTCATAGGAAACCAGTCATGTGTGTGTACACTGTCTGCAGTCATTTTCAGTCACTTTCTCCTGATCAGTTTTAATCAGAGTTTCCTATTTGTGTGTTTTCCCAGTTTACTCCTAGTGTTGAGAAAAATTATTATTTAATGGCCAGGATAGGGTAGGATGGGGCAGGAGTGGGGGATGGGGGAACTCTCGCAAGGTAATCACTCTCCTTCCTTAATATTGCCATGTTTTACTTATTTGGGAGAAATAAAAAGAAAGTAAAAGAAGTCATTACGAGACCCCAACAAGGGTATTCAAGTCTCAGAAGGGCAGCAGGTAGCCAGGGGGGCAGAGTGCTGGTTTCTCAGGAGAACAGAGAAAACTGGCCAGTAGCAGAAGAGAGACAGGAATGCTAGGATGGGTGGATGTTGGAGACGCTGAAATTTACAACAGAATAGTGATACAATGCTTTATTGAGAAGGGAACCCTTGAGTCAAGACCTAAAGAGAGTGGGACCATAAGTGATAGGTAGCAAAGACCCTGGAATGGGGACTTACATGGTGGGCTTGAATAATTTCAGGGATGCTATGTGACTGGAGTTGAGTGACCCTGCTTTATTTCTCCCTGTAACATTCAGCACCGTCTGATGTGTGATACATTTTCTTATTCATTTGTTCTTTGTCTATATCCCCAGCACTTAGACTGGTGTCTAGCACATAGTAGCTGCTGTAATGGGTGCAGTGCTTTGCAACCAAGATTCTCCTTCAAAATGAAGACTCCTGTGAGTGCTGCCAAAAGACAGTTCTCACCTATCAGCCCTCATTGGAGATTGCCTATGGCCAAAATTACACAAGACCTGATCAAGCAAAAGTATTGTGAAGACTGACGGAGCAGAGATATAAAAGTCTGGACGCCATGCCACAACTTGGGACAACTCTGAAGGGCCACAAATTCCAAAACTTCCCACAGAGTTGCCTGGACCCTTTATTGAGACCACATCAGAGCTCAACTTTTCCCTTTGCCCAATTTTGCTTGCTTTCACTCCTTTTCACAGGTATTGATTTCAAGAGCCCTCCCTATTTAATGTGCTCTGTTTCATAGCCTGCTGCCAAGAGAACCCTCACATCTCTTCTTTTTCTGGTCCACTGAGAATAACTGCAAACCCCAAATCCTTCCCTCAGTTTCAAACACATTTCGATCAATATCTTTATGGGGTCTGAGAGGTTGAATTATTGTATGTGACTCTATCATTTCTTATGTCTACATTCTTTGCCTTGTAGTTTTACATTTTCTGCTACTAAAGATGGAATGTCCTTCCCAGCCTCTTAACTTTGGGCTGGACCATGTGTTTTGCTTGGCTAATAGAATGTTAGCAGATGTGATGCAAAAAGCAGTTTGAAAAGTGCTTGTGTGGTTGGGCTTGTCGTTTGGTGTGCCTTTGCCATCACCGTGAGAAGAATGTGCCCTGAATAGCTCAATGGGACCAAAAAGGATGAAAGACATGTGGGGAAGACCCAGACCTGCAGACCTGCAATGTGAAGCGAGACCTGTCCAGCTGACTCAAACATCTGGAGAAATAAAATATTTTTTTTCAGTCACTGAATTTGGAAATTGTTTTTAATACATCATTGTGGCAAAGGCTAATTGCTGCAAGATGTAATTCTTACCACAGTAAAGTCAAATGTTTACATCATTATGCAAAGTAGTTTAACTACTTGTCCCAATTGTCTCCATTCCAGAGTAGCACTTTAGCTTTAACTTTGCATAATGAAAATGCATGAAATGCATATTAGAATTCTTTCTCATAATAAAAAGAGAAGTCTTCTTATAAAGGTGAATTTTTCCTCTATCTGTGGAGATAGAAAACCTGTAACTACTTTTAAAGGGCAACTTTCTCATTTCTGAAAAAATATATGAAAGCCTAGCTGTACCTTGTGCTTCAGATGAAAATCCAGATTTACCAAAAAGACAAATTAGTGAGTGATTGGTTTTCTTTCTGATCTTTCTGATGCAGTATTTCTCCTTAAATATGCCCTTAATTTATAAAATTTTTTTTGGAATAATGATTCTCTTAGTATGTCTGTCTACTGCCACTGGATTTTATGTCCCCAAAGAAAGGCCAGGAACAGCATCTTGTTCATCTTATGTTTCCAGTAGCAATTCCAGGGCCTGGCTCATTGTAATTGGTCAACAGTTGCTTGTTGAGTTTCTTTGTAATTAAATGCAGATCCCATAGTAATTCACATGAGTAGGAAAACAATGAGGACTGGGATGACCTTAGAGGAGGTTCAGAGAATAAGTGGTGTTGGTAGTGACCCAGAAAGACTAGATAGAATTTGAGTTGACAGAGAAGAGAGGGAAAGTAATTCAAGTAGGAAGTAAAATGAGCAAAATGCAATGACTGGAAAGCACAAAGCTCATTTCAAATGTGATTTACTTTACAAATATTTTTACGTATACAGTCATCCCTCAGTATCCATTGGAGGATCGGTTACAGGACCCCCTGTAGATACCCAAATCTGTGGATGCTCAAGCCTCTGAAATAAAGTGGGTAGTATTTACATACAATCTATGCACATCCTCCTGCACACCTTTAATCATTTCTGTATTATTTATAATACCTAATACCTTGTAAATGCAATGTAAAGAGTTGTTATGCTGTATTTCTTAGAAATAAGGACAAGAAAAAATCTATACATATTCAAGTAAGACACAACCATTTATTTTCCTCCTCAAGTATATTCAATCCATGGTCGATTGAATCCACAGATGCAGAACCCATGGGTAAGGAGGGCTGACTGTAATATCAAAGAAACGTCTGTTGTGAAAAATGAAGATAATCTATACTGAACCAACCAATATGAATAATATTTTTCAAGACATTGATGAAAGCACAAGCACAGTGGAGCTTTGGAAAAACAAAACATACAAACAAAAAAAGCCAAATATTTTATTTTCATTGGTATGTTGAAAACTGGTAAGCAGACATATTCCAACTCCAATTCCATTTCTACCTTAATCCCATTGCTCCCAATTGCCCTAAATATTTGTCTGAAATTTCCTTTGATCTACATTGCATTCTGTATGCCATTATTCCCCATTTCTCAGACTTTTCTTGAAGCACATTTGAATCAAATGAGCTCAACATATTTCCATTTACCATTTGTCTTCAGGCCCTAATGCATTGATTTGCATGTAGCAAGTACTCAAAATAGTTGCTGTTATTATTATTTTTATTTATAGTTGTATTCTTAGCAATAGCTACATTAGTAATAGCTAATCAGATTGACTCATTATCTCAATGGCTCCGTAAAGTTAGTACCAAATTTAAGAGTACTTTTCAGTTGAGGAAGCTAAGGCTTAGAGAGTTTAAATGATTAAGAGATTAAGTACCAAGTCACACTAGTGGCAGCATCATAACTCAAGTTCAGATCTGCCTAACAACAATGCCAGGCTCTAACTAAACTGGCACATATGTTTAAAAATATATGCTGATAAAGCGGTGATTAAAAAAATAAGAAATAGAAAGATCATATAGAAATGACTGTATTTTAGCCATACTTCCTATTCCAGTCCACGGTCAAATAAATCATTGCAATGCAAAGTGATATATTACACATTATATAAACGTGTGTGTGTTAATGTGTATATAAAGGGTAATTTGCCTTTCTCACTTCCTGATGATAGAATTTAAAGAATAATTGTTTCTGTGACACACAAACTGTGCACATATTTTTTTTTTTATTTTGCCCACCCTGGAATGCTCATTTACCGCTCTTCAGCTTGGGAGTTTCAGTGTACTCACAGCCAGCAAGAGTGAGCTTACTGCTGCTGCCTTAAAGTCAGTGCTTAAACAATCTCATAAAAAATTGAAATTTCCACCTTTATTCAAGCTTGTCAGGAAATCTCCCCGTAGCCCTTTGTATCTGAAAATGCATTATAACTTGTTTAAAGCACTGTGGGAAAGAGTTTTACATTTTTTCAGTTGCACATAAAATCACCTTATGAGCTGCCAAATGAAACTGGTAAAACTCAGTGAATGGGGGTGCCCGCTTCAAAATTTCCTTTGTGACATGGAGCTGCCATATTCCTTGCTTAAAAAGTTAGCCTGGTTGTTTTACTTCTTCATTTAACTCCTACATAGAAATTAAGAGTTCTTCAAGAAATGCTCATTAATTAAAGTGAGATATAACCACTGCTTACTAGTAGAACTGACACAATGAATATATCCCAAATATTGCTCTCACATGGGAAGGTTGAGAGTTCATAAGTAACGGTATTGGAGCAAAGTTTTTATACAGTATTAAAATTAACTTGGTATTAATCCAAACTGGAATGTTTTAAACTAAGATGTTAATTCTAATCTTCAGGGCAAAAACTAAGAAAATTTAACTCTAAAAAAAGATGTAAAATAAACAACAAGGGGATTAAAATGATACCCTAGAAAATATCTATTCAGCACAAGGAAATGCATTAATGGAGGCATCAAGGAATAAAAAATAGATGACATACAGAAAACAAATAAAATATGGCAGCTGTAAATCCTACTTTATCAGTAATAGTATTAAATATAAATGGATTAAACACTCCAATTAAAAGCCAGAGATTAGCAGGATAGATATTTAAAAACGATTCAACTACTTACTATCTACAAAAGACACACTTTATATTCAAGGATACAAATAGGTTGAAATTAAAAGGATGGGGAAAATGTCATGCAAGCAATAACTAAAAGAGAGCTGGATTTGTCATACTAATATCAGAAAAAAATAGACTTTAAGCCAAATATTGTTACTATAGACAGATCATTTGATAATGATAAAAGGATCAGTCTATCAAGAAGACATAGAAATTATACACATATATGCACCTGACAATAGAACCCCAACATGTGAAACAAAAACTGAGAGAATTAAACAGGAAAATAGGCAATTCAACAATATTCAATATCCTACTTTCAATAAAAGATAGAATAGGCAGAAGATAGACATGGAAATAGAAAACTTGACCAATACTATAAGCCAACTAGACCTAATAGAAATTTGTTGAATAATCAACAGCAAAAAAATATACATTCTTCTCAAATTTACATGGAATTGTCTCCAGGACAGACAAATATGTTAGCCATAAAACAAGTCCTGAGACTTTTAAGAAGGCTGAAATCATGTAGAGCATAGTCTCTGACCACAAGGAAATTAAATTTAAAATAACAGAAAGAAATTTGGACATTCACAATATGGGGACATTAAAAAAACTACTAAATAACCAATGCATCAAACATTAAAGGAAGTTAGAAAGTCATTCTCAGCAAATTAACACAGGAACAGGAAACTAAACACCGCATGTTCTCACTCATAAGTGGAAATTGAACAATGAGAGCATGTGGACACAGGGAGGAGAACATCACATACGGGGGCCTGTCAGTGGGTGGAGGGCTAGCAGAGGGATAGCATTAGGAGAAATACCTAATGTAGGTGACGGGTTGATGATTGCAGCAAACGACCATGGCACGTGTATACCTAAGTAACAAACCTGCATGTTCTGCACATGTATCTCAACATCGCTGGCTTTAAAGATGCATGATGGAGGCCAGGAATGTCGGTGTCCTCTAGAAGGCAAAAAAAAAAAAAAAAAAGGGAAAGGCAAGGAAATGGAAAAGGCAAGGAAATAGATTCCCCCTAGAGCCTCCAGAAAGGGATACAGCCCAGTCTGACACCTTGATCTGAGCCCGGTGAGACTCTGTGGGACTTCTGATCTACTAAACTGTAGGATAGTAAATTTGTGTTGTTTTAAGCCACTAAATCTGCATCAGTTTGGTACTGCAGCAATAGAAAATGAATAAAATTGGTGTTAGAGAATACACATTTAAAAATCTTAGCATTAGATGCTATCAGTCTGTTTAACTTTTTCAAATCTCACAGTCAAAATTGGTGAGCCACTGTTGCTTTCACTTGAATTTCCCAGATTACTGATGATGCTTAGCTTTTCTTCATAAGCTTTTGACATTTTGAATTTCTTTTGTAACTTGGCAGAGAAGAATCTAGGTTTATTCTTCTGTTGGATTGCTTGACATTTCTGATTAACTTGTAGTCTCTTTTAAATGTTTGCATTCTTACAGTAGAATTTTATAGCCTCTGCTTGTTAAATGTGTGCCAAATATTTTTCCCCAATTTGTCACTTGTTCTATTTTCTCCACACTCAGTCTACTTTACCAAGTTGCTTGGTCTGCCTCTTGATTTCCTAGCTCATCCCTCAGTGTGGTTTGTGGGTAAGCACTGACTGCATGTCACATGCACAAGAATGTTGTTGAAATGGAAACAATCTATGCTAGTGGACTCTGCCAAGATTGAATAGATCAAAATGCCGCCTAACTCTATGGAGGAGAGGTGGAGAGGTTTTTTGATTTTGTTTTTTAAATATAGGAATGGTATGTCATGGTAAGTAAGGTTGCTTTCTTTAAAGAAAATAATCCACAGATCCTGTAAAATCAATGAACTAAAGTTGACAGATTGTTTCAGAATGATGAGTTTTTTCCTCAGGGTTGACATGACCTGCTGTACTGAACAAAGTGGTGTTTCGTTAAGCACTTGGCCAGCATGTGTGTCAGGGCTAGCTCCATTCTGTTCTTATCCTATTCTGTTCTCACTAAACCAAAAAAGTTTTAAAAAATGTCTAGGGTCTTAGGAGAGCTGGGCACAATCAAAACACAATATGTGATTAAGAAGATTAAAGAATAATATTTATTGATGGATTACTATGTGCCAAACTTCCAACCGGATCCTAACAACAATTCCATAAGGTGAGTATTGTTGTCCCATTATAAAAATGAGAAAACAGGCTCAAAGAGTGAGCAGCTTGCCCAGGATATCATTAAATAATAGAATCTGAATTTGAACCTCAGAAACCAATGCTCTTAAAGCACTATAACATCTGAAAACTAATTTTAGCCATCCTACAATAAAAACTCTCCAGTAAACTGAACTAGTAAAGCATTCTGAATTATACCATTTTTAGATGCTTTTCAGAATATTTGTAGTAACTAGGAACTAGGCTACAAAGTGTCCAATGGAAGAGTTGTTTTTTTTTTTAAAAAAAAAACTTGATTGAATAGATAACAGTGCTTTACAATTAGTCATCAGTTTATCAGCTGATTACCTGTTGATGGATGCTTCTGAAATAGTGCATGGTACTTGAAAAGTAGCTTTCCCCATTTCTCTGCAATCTTATTTACCCTACAATTTGAAAAGTAAATCTTTTATTTAGAGATAACACAGAAACTTTATTATAGCTCCTATCTGATTTAACTCTAATTCTAGATTTGTGGAATCCAAATTAATGAGTTTAACTGTTAGGTCTTGCATTTCTGGTTTCTCTTTGACATGCCTGTAAGAGGAAAAGAAGGCAATCAGCTTCCAATGTGGCAGAGAGTGTACTAACTGCTTTCTGGAGAGAAAAATATATTCTGGGGACATTTATAGCCTGTTCAGCAGCTGTCAGAAGGTCCTAGGGCTACAGCAGAGCCATGAGGCTGGCTCCGCCCTGGAGTCCTCCTGCCCCTGGCGTTGGGTAGTGATCCAGAACAAGCCCACACAGAGCCATGGCAGCATTCAGCCAAGGCTTGTATTCCCCCACTTATCTCACAGAATCAGGGTCTCTGCTCACAGAAAAAGCCCAATCAGCCTCTTCAATAAAATTCCTTTTCCAGTATCTTTCCAGAAGAAATTAACCACTTTATTGTCCAGAAATACACAGCCTGCATTTTGATCAAATAACGTAAAAGATGTGTGTGTATGTGTGTGTGTGTGTGTGTCTGTGTATGAGAAGGAGAGATTTAGTAGGAGTTTGGTTTTCTGAAAAATCCCATTTCCCACAGTCCCCATATTTGCTTATTTATTTATTTATTTATTTATTCATTTATTTTTGAGACAGAGTCTGACTCTGTTGTCTAGGCTGAGTGCAGTGGCTGGATCTTGGCTCACTGCAAACTCCACCTCCCAGGTTCAAGCAATTTTCATTCTTCAGCCTCCAGAGTAGCTGGGATTACAGGTGTGTGCCACCACACCAGCTAATTTTTGTATTTTTAGTAGAGATAGGGTTTCACCATGTTGGCCAGGCTTGTCTCAAACTCCTGACCTCAGGCAATCCACGTGCCTTGGCCTCCCAAAGTGCTGGGATTACAGGCATGAGCCACTGCACCTGGCCCATATTTGCCTATTTAAATTACTGTATTAATAGTAGTGGACTTATGTTGTTTCCCAGAATCCTTTCTGCCTTTGGGGAACCACCACTCCCTACTCTGTGCCCCCACTGCTTCTCAGGATTGAAGCAGGAGCTTTGCTGGCCGATGAGAATGAGCCCTGGTCCTGGCCCCACTTACTGCCTCAGGAAAGGGTTTGGGGACCAAACTGGCAGGGTTCTCCCTGAGGTTCCTGCTAGAGCTAGTAGGAAATTCTATGTCTTTCTTTTGCAGATCATTTTGTTAGAAAGATCTGAAGTCAGCTTATGAATGGCTGAAGTTTTTTAGTTACACGAGGGAGGTGGCTGTCTGGAATGAAAAGAATGAGGACAAAACACAGAGAGAAGCAGAGTTGGTGCAGAGACAACTCTGAAGACATCACCTGAACCCCCAGATCCAGCTGCCTCTAAGGCCAGCTCCATCCATGGTTTCCCAGTGACATGAGCCAAACCATCCCTTTTGGTCTAAGCTAGATTCTGCTCAATTCTGTTGCTTTCAGTTAAGGACTCTGAGTAAGACATTTTTCCACGTGTATTCAAACACCTATACTTTCTTTCCCCTTTTACAAAATAGGGTCATCCTATACATATTGCTTTACAACTTGCTTTTCAACTTAATGTGTCACTGGCACTTTTCCAGGTAATACATTTAGAGCAACCTTGTTTTTGTTTTGTTGTTTGTTTTAAACAGTAGAACATGCCATATGAACACATCCTTCCTCTATTTCTACTCATCAATGAGTGGACATTTTGTTGACTTTTTATATTACAACTCACTCTGCAATATACATCTTTAAAAAATATCTTTAGGCATCTGAGCAAGTACTTTTTTAAGATAAATTCATGGCAATGGCATTTCTGAGTCAACCATTTTATACAATTTTTCATAGAAATTGCCAAATTGCCCTTCAGGAAAGTTATGTCAATACTACGCATATATTTTTTAAAACTCCCTTTCCTGTATGCTAATCAAGGTATGAGATATTATTACTCTTTTATTATTATTATTACTCTTTTGATCTTTGGTAATCTGAGAGGTAAATATATCTCTCATTGTTTTAAGATGTGATTCTTTGAATTTTAGTGAGAGTCTTTTCTTCTGTTTAATGGTTATATATATTTCTTTATCTGGGGCATGCTTGTACATATCCCTTGCCCATTTTCTCCTGGGGTGTTCATATTTTTCCTGGTGATTCGTAACAGTTTGTTATGTACCAGTACACTGCCTGTCATATAGAGTGTCATTTTTTCCCAACTTGCTTCATTTTAAAAAATTCTTATTTATGATGTCTTCTACCAGGCTGAAATTTTAATTTTCACATAGCCAAGTATATAAATACTTTCTCCTTTTGTTCATTTAAAAAACTCAATAAGGTTATGGATCTACTTCTAACATTTACTCTCAAGTGTTTTAATAGCCTCCAGTAAAGAATTTAAGTTTGTTGGCTAGAAGATTGTGTGCTAATACTTTTAGGCTACTAGATGTAACTGGTAAAAATTTTGTGAGGAAATAATTGTATGTCTCTTTTTAAATTGTTCTATTTCCATCTATGACATAATTTTGACTCTGAAAAAGTGTTTGTAGTCCATTTTTCTATTAAGTAATGATTGGCAGTTGAGGTGGGGGATGGTCAAGGTTTCTAGCTCATCTCTGCACCATCTTGGTGAATGATCTTGGGTGAACCAAGTAAGCTTTCTAGGTTTCATCTTCTCCATTTTGAAAGGAGTGGATTGGATGAGATAAGTTCAGAACTGTTCTACCACCAAACTTGCAAGAGTCTATGAATTCTTTGCTCGTATTTTTTAAAATGTAAATCTTATACTAAGTGATACACCATTTTCTGATACACAGTAAATAGTACTTCATAGTTTCTTTTTAGAGTGTGTTTTTGTGGGGAAGAAGTGGAGGAAGAGGATTACACTTATTAAGTGCCTACTAGGTTCCAGGTACTACACATATATTGGCTTATTCAGTCTCCACAAGAAACTTTTGAGATGGAAAATGTAACTCTATTTTATAGATGTGGAAACTGCAGTTCACTGAGGTTGACATTTCCGGGTTCATACAACAAGGATGGGGTAAGCTGGGATATCATCTGATCTTCATGTTTTTTATATAGGTATTATAGATATTATCTTTAGCTACTTTTGTTGATAAACTAAACTTATTGGTTTCTTTAATTTTTTTGAATAGGTAAATTATTTCAACAAATATATTTGGGTATGTGTGAAATTATATATATAGACAGTATATATATAATTGTATATATAGGATATATAATATATAATTATATATATACTATAATATACAATTATATGTTAAATTGTATATATACACACACTTTTTTTTATGCCAGCATTGTCTGTTAAAATGAATTTCTTCCATTCTTACCTTGTCAATCCCCAAATCCAAGTATCTCCCACTGTCTGTTTTCGTTTTCTGATCATGACTAAAATAATTACCCAAACAGCTTCACTGATTGCCCCATGAATTCACACTAGGTCCTTGGTGCTGCTCAGGAATGCCTTTTATTATTCACCATTGACTTCCTATTGAATTTCCCAAAGCAGAATTTCCCAGACCTTAGTTTCTCTATATTTGAACCTAGCACTTGCTTCCTTAATCTCAATAGGTGGCACTAACAAAGCTGACTTGGAATCCTCTGATGGATATTTCTTCCATTTCTCTCTTGCTCAAAATGTTACTTTTTCTGTCACATTGTTTTCCACCTGAGTTTCTGAGGAAACATGTATTCCCCTTTGAGCAGCACTAACCCTAATTAATCTTACTACATACAAAAAAGCCAAAAAACAAAAATCAACAACTAAGACAGACACTTTCAATTGCCCAGAAAATACCAATGCTGTCCTGTCCTTTTCCCTCAAATTAACACAACCCCGATTTTTAGCTGAGTTCATCAATGTCTAGTTAAATGTTCTATACCTATGTAACAAAACTGCGCATTCTGCACATATACCCCAGAACTTAAATATATATATATTTATATATATATATATATAAATACACAATTTCTCTACAAAAACACAAAAGCTTCTCTACAAGCTAGGTAGGGCTACATGATTGAGTTCTGACTAATGAAACATAAGAAGTACAATTTGG
Source organism: Piliocolobus tephrosceles (assembly GCF_002776525.5). Lineage (NCBI taxonomy): Eukaryota > Metazoa > Chordata > Mammalia > Primates > Cercopithecidae > Piliocolobus > Piliocolobus tephrosceles. Next base: position 80,884,544 of record NC_045441.1, on the reverse strand, counting down.
CAATTTCTGGAATATTTCTTTTAAAACGAGGCTGTGTACCCCCTGTCATCGACCCATCCTGCTGCCTGATATGCTGGGATTACACACATGTAACCACGTGGCTAATCACAGTTCTTAGAATGTGTTTTGGTTATTTATTGCCATGTGATTCAAAGCGATGATTTTATTATTTCTTATGATTTTGTGGGTTGACGACTCAGTTGGGTAGTTCTTCTTCTCTGTGTGATGTCATCTGGGGCTGTATTCTTCTGGGACTAGACAAGAACATCTAAGGTGGGCCAATCACATAGCTGACACTTGGGGCTGACTTGCAGTTGGGGCTGTCAACCAGAGTGCCTCAGTTTTTCTCCACATGGTGGAGGCTCCTCACATGGTGAGAGAGTTCCAAAGGGCAAGAGGTAATGCTGTTAATTCTTTTAAGGCCTGACCTTGGAAGCCTTATAATATCATTTTCACTATATTCTAGTGGTCAAAACAGTCACCCATAATAAGAAGTTGGGGGAGCTTATGCATATAGTACAGAGAGGAATTGTCAGGGCCAACTCTGGGGACAAGCTACCACAGATCATGATGGTAAGAGTCACTCCCAGGGAATGACAGGGCGTAGAACTCAAAGGATTCCATAGTTGCCATTTATTGCCCTGAACTTTTCCGATGAGAGAGAAAAATACATTTCTATTTTAGCAACTGCTATTTTTGGTTATCTCTCACATAAAGGTGAACCCAATCCTAATGAATACATCAACTAAACAGCAACTTACGCAACTACACTCCTTGACTTTGCAACCCCATCCAGTCGCCACCGACTTTACTTTTTCTCTTTCTCCATTTATCCCTTTATTTCAGGGTTATTTTTCATGAGAATTCCTCAAGCAAAAGTAATGACTGAAAGGAGAGAGAGGGAGGGAGAACAGGGAAAACAGGGAAGGTGGGCTGTCTGGAGAGATGGCACTGGGTCACTGGAAAAGACTTATCTTTGTGTTAGTAAGGTATAAGTGATTCAGTTTAGGGACAATCAAGTCATTTCTCTGTCAGTCAACAAGATAAAAAAATAAAAATGCTTAATATCTGTTTAAATGAGAAGATTGTGACATAGGTCAGTTATATAAATATGGTTACTGGAACTCTCCCACACCCCTAGTGGGAATGGAAAATGGCACAACTGCTTTGGAAAACAATTTGGTAATTTCTTAAGAAGTTAAAAATACACTCACCTATGACCCAAGAGAAAAGAAAGTGCATATTTATACAAAGATTTGTACATAAATGTTCCCAGCAGCTTTATTCATAATAATCAAAAACTGGAACATCCCAAATGACCATCAACAGGTAAATGGATAAACAAACTCTGGCACGTCCATATGATGAAATAAGAAGGAATAAATAGGAATATCTGGAATACTAGGAATAAGTAGAATTATCTGTAATAAAGAATAAAGGACTGATAACACACAACATTGGTGATTCTCAAAGTAATTATGCCTAGTGAAAGAAGCCAGGCAAAAGAAAGTATAGTATATTGCATGATTCTATTTACATAAAATTCTACATTAACAGAATTCATAGTGATAGAAAGCCAAGCAGTGGTTGTCTGGGAAAGGAGGGATTCAGGGGAGGAAAGGATTATTAAGAGTCATGAAGAAACTTTGGAAGGTGATGGATGTGTTCTTTATTCTGATTGCAGTGATGGCTTCAGGGATGTTTACATAAGGCAAAACTTATTAAATTATACATTTAAATATATGTGGCTTATTTAGGGTCCATTAAACCCACAATAAAGTTGTAAAATTAAAAATGGATATATTCAGACAGAATTTCTTTAGATTTAACTGAACAGATAAATGTACTAATCATGAAGATAACTAAGAGTCAACCTCTTTTAAAACCAGAGTTTATCAAGATTCCAAGAGTTTCTATTTTTAGTTTTTAAAGGACACTCAGTTACTTATGTCTTTAAAAAGCACTTCTTACTTAATTGTAGCATGTACATACATTTTCCTATGTCATATGTCTCTTGCATTAAAATTTTTGATTAACCTCATAATGACTTCACTGACATTGCCTAAAGTAGTGAGAAATTAATCTCTCAGGCATACAGAGGAATTTTGGGTGTGTGGAATTCTTTTTAATCCAAAAAATGAAAAGCACTTAAGATTCTTTGCCCAAGATGTGCTCTTAGAATAATTTTACTTTGATATCAGTTGCAAAAAAAGCATTTTTATTTAAAAAAAAAAAATGCTTCTCAGCTTTGACTGATAGATATTTTAAATATGACCTCTCCCATTCTGTTTTGAACTGATGATTTGTAAGTAAATATCTCATACTCTTTAAGTTCAAACGATAGCCGCCTCTGAGACAGTCATGCCTGAGGACACGTGTGTTGTCTATTCTGCTGGCACTACCCTTTCTCCGCACATTTTCAAAATTTCTCTTTGGTAGAATCATCGCAGGGCCAGAAGGAAAATGGGTCTCTTCATTATAGTTACAAAACCCCCAAAATGTTATTATCAGGTTTGATGGTCTACTTTATGTACCAGACCTCATTTCACATCGTTTCAGACTATTTCTAAAAATCCCAAAAATTAATCCCTCCCTCCAAATAAAAATTTGTAACAATACTTTGAAAAAAAGTTCTACCCTTGTTTAACTAGTAGATTATTTGACCAATACCCTGCTACAGAGATGTCTTTTTAAATTTTCACCAGTAAAGACATAAAACATTTTCTTACATTCAAAATTGTCACTAATACATTGGTGCTTTGTGGAGGAATCACAGCACATACACACATACACTACACTACACTACAATACAGTGTCAATAAAAATAGAAATCAACCACATATTTCACTAAGATCATGATCCTAAAAATGATTATCTCTAGAGAACAGTATTTAAGAGGACACTGTCATTTTCAGACATGTTTTAAAAATCAAACTCATTTTGTAGCAGAATTACAGAATAATGTTTTAATTAAATTTGTTTCTTAAAAAATTATCAGATTTTTATTTCTTTTGGGGGATACTTTGACCAGTTTGTTGTTCAGTTGTACAAGTTAAACTTTATTTGTTGCTATTAATAATATTAGACTTATTAAGAATATTAGAGAGATTGCATTAATTGCTTTTTCATCTCAAAAAGACATGGGAAATTTTGCTAAACAGACATCTTTAAAGGCATGCAGTAATGACATCCCCATAAACATCCCATGGAAGACACTCCAAGTACCAATAATGTAATCAACAGGCATACCTTGACCCTTCTTAAAGAGCTGAGTAAGTTAAAACTGATGTTAAAGAACACATAATACATTGAAGTTGCTATATAGAAGGGTTCAATATGTCCAGGGCCCTGTTTAAATAATTAATCTGTGTGCTTACGCAGGCTGTGAGGCTTAGCAGCAGAAACCAGGCCAAGGGATGTCTCAGCTGAGGCTTTCCAGCATAAAGTTCTTTTTTTTTTTTTATTTATTTTTTATTTTTTATTTTTATTTTTTTTTTAATTTTTTTGAGCAGTAGCAAGGTTTATTGTGAAGAGCAAAAGGACAAAGCTTCCATCGTGTGGAAGGGGGGGTGGGGGGCATGGGCCACTGCCAGCTTTTATTCCCTTATTGTACCCTCCCATGTGTTCCATTTCTGTCCTATCAAAGTGCCCTTTTTTCAATCCTCCCCGTGATTGGCTACTTTTTAAAACAATGCTTGGGCCTTTAACACAGCAGACTGAAAACGCTCTGCTTAGAGAGCAGATGGTTATGTAAAAACAATGCTCAGTTTGTGGTGAAGTCCTAAAACCAAGATTAAATCAAGACTACAATGGCCACAAGTTTTACAAAAACCATAAAGTGTGGATCACCTAGCTTGCAAGACATTTATTTTACTTAAGGTCTCTATGTCCTCTTCTTTTGAAGGATGAATGACTGTAACTGCAGATCTTTACAAAGACAATGAGAGCTCCTAATGGAGGTACTAGGGTAGCTGTCCCAGAGGCAGTAAATTTGGCAACCTCATTGGCTCCCCTTGAGAGCCGTCCGGCCCACAACAACCATTCTTTTAGCTATGCATGGTCACTTAGATCTGCTTTCGTAGTTCCCATCCTAGTAAGAGACCTTGCTTTTGTTTATTTCAAAATGCACTTCTGCCCACTAAAAATGCTAGAGCTCAGAGACAATACCACACCAATGTAAAAGTCATTTATTCCATGCCTTTGGATATAACATTTGTTACTAAAGAAATGTCCATGAATAACACTGATCACAGAAAAAGAGAAACTGCTATATTAGAAGTAATGTGATTTAGTCTTCAAATCTCACACTTGCCCCATACAGATTTCAGGGGCTACTATAGCCTCCATCCCCCATTCCCCTGCCTTCATCTACATCCAGTGGGAAGTAAGCACAGTGTGGGTTGCAGGTGGACTCCTCTTTATGGGGTGTTCCAAATTGCACCTACTCAGGATGATCCCTGGCTGCCTTTGCTGCCTCATCTCATCTTAGCAGTGGCAAGTTGCCCTGGACTTTGTAATAATAGATGTCAGTAGATACATATTCCGTGGCTGAATGAATATGCCATTGACCATAATGCTCATTTTAAAAGAAGGAGGTTCCCATCAAGCATGTAGCTTCTCAGAGTGCAGAGTGATTACTTAAAAGGTTGTCTGAACTTGTATGTGTGCGTGTATAATTCAGTGGGCCTAGTGAAATCTGATTTTAGTATGATTAGGCCATAAAATCCCAACCCAGGACACCATAAAGGGAGAGTTATCATAGAATGCCACCTTCGTCAGGACACTAACCTTTCAGAGTTGTTAATGTCCAGTTGTGAGTATAAGGAAACAAAAGCTGTCAGTCATTTTCCCTGAATGTCAATGCTCTGAAAAATGGCTAGGAACATTTGTCTTTTCCATCTTCCCTTCCTAACTTCCTCTGGTAATACCTGGTACCACCACATAGAAGAGTGAAAACAAAACATCTCATCTTGATGAGATGTTCTTCTGCCCAGAAACACTTCCAAGCAGAATTTACAAGAGATCAAAGACTAAAAACTTTCATTTCTTTCTGGTTCTTTTTTTAGTGGCTTGTCTCCTATTTTTTTATTGTCAGCACAAGTCCTCTGTATGCTTCATGGAGCCTCACTGTGTGTCTCCCAGTCTGAAGGGACATGTCCTTGAATGATGAGATAGCTCTGTGTCCACGCTATTGGACCTCTGGCCTCTTCCTGTCAGGGAGATGGCAGGGAAAAGCTGCAGGTCATGTACCAGCATAGAAAATGGAGGTGCCTTTTGCTGCCATTGCTCTCTTGTAGTTTGTAATTGCAAAATGAAACTTGCTGTGTTACTAATCCAGAAAGGCAGCTGGAATTTTCATGTCTGCTATAAAATGCCCTGTTAATGTCATATTGGATTATAATAGTAAGATAAATCCTTCAATGAGTTATCTCAGCCACACTGCAGATGGTAGAGTAAAGCAAAGTGGGCTAGGAGGTAACAACTCGGAGAGAAGTGAGAGCACTGAATTAATGAACCATGTTCAGTTGAAGAATTGCATTTGGTTTGCTGTCTGCTTCACCGTGTAGTCTCTACCAAAGGACCACGTGACACATGAACCAAGCTTATTGCACCCATTTGGATTGACTTTGTTAGTATTTTCCATGTCAAATGTACCTATAAGGAAATAACCTTCATTGTTTGCTACCACTGAGAGGATCTGTCGCCGTAATTGTTATCTCTCCGGTGTCATTCTCAGGGATGGGTCGGGGGAGAAGGCAGTATCTTCATTTTACTTCATCTCTCGTGAAGAACCTAACAGAGGGACTCAAACATACTGGCTGTTTACGTAATATGACCTGTGGTTTGTTACTATTTATTCAAAAGAGCTAACCTGGGTCATCACTCTCAGGAAGGATGGTGAGATAGAAACACTATTGAGCTTTTGGATGGAAATCCTGGGTGCAAATTCAGGCTCTGAATTCATCAAGTTTGTAAACTCTCTCGGCTTCACTTCCACATTTGTAACCTGCAGGTTATGTTACCCCCCTCAGAGAGTAACAATCAAGTGAGATAATGGATATGAAAATACTTTAGTGTAGGAAAAGAAGTGTAAAAACAAGGCTTTATTTTTACCCTCTAGACCAATGATTCCCAATTTACCTGATACTTAGAGATGTCTGGTAAACTTATTAAAAATATAGAATTCTGAGTCCTTATGTAGACCTATTGAATTAGCATCTCTGGAGATGAGTCTTGGAAATCTGTACTTTTACAGCTTTGTGAGCAGTTCTGAAGATCACTCAGGCTTGGGAAACACAGCACTAGGGTTTGAATTTCTTGAAGATGGCTACTATGTATCTGGGCATTTTGAAACCTCTGTACCTAGAACATGGTACTTATATAACCAAATACAAATATTTACTAGGGCCTACTGGGTGCCAGGCACCATGCTAGGTACCAGGAAGACATACAGCTCTATACTCTTAATTCTTTTAGTGTGGTAGTTGCAAGGAAAATACAATAGTTTTGATGCAATGTGCTGAGTACTGTCAGAGAGGTGGAGCATTGAATAGTTTTAAGTTTGTGATATGATCTGTTGTTGAACCTATCAAACCCGCCTTTATGTTTGATGCCTGAGAATATTCCATTTTCAATGCTTTGTTATGGGCAATATTTCCTGCAGAAAATAGTAAGAAGCTTTAATTTAAAAATTTTGTGCATTTTCACATTGGTCAGGTTTCTTGTTTCTTCCTACTCAGTTTCCTTGGACGCATGCAGTATGTTCATTTTTCCACAAACAATGTATTGGAGACAAATGCTAGTGGAGATACAAAGTCTAAACACTACAGGTGCAGAACATAAGATGCCAAAGCACATGCCAGGAATGGGAAGAGTGAGAAAATAGATCCTCTGGGAAGTGTCACTCCACGGTGAAATGGGCTATTAAAACATAAAGAAACTGCAAAAAGGAAAGCTAAAATTCCAATATCTGTCTTGGGATGTGAAGTACAAAAATGTTCTTGCTTCAACCCAAACATGGCCGGCTGACCCCAGTGTCTGGCTGACCCTAGCATAGCTGGCTGATCCAACTTTTGCCCATCCCTCGAACTAAACTTGAACCTTATGTAAGCTCTGAAATCATTCAGAAGATAATTTGAAAATATTTTCCCCTCTTTGTCTCCTGGTTTGCTCTGGGACTGCTCTGGGGAGAGCTGTGTGAAGCTGAGGGGTGAGAGCTCAATTTTTAATATTTGTAAGTGCTTTTATAGCTATTTCCCTATAAGTGTTGGCAAAGAAGGATCAGTGAGCATTAAGAGACTCCTTGATTTGTTCTTGGTGGTATAAGCAAATGCAGCTTCCCACTGAGGCCATGTGGTAGGAGAGGATGCCCAGGATGCAGACTTAGAAGTCATTGTTGAAGTGTCTTGGTGTAAGAAGCCATTCTAAACATGTGCTGAATGAGTGAAGGAGTGAACAAATGAAGGTATTAAAAGCAAAACTTAAGACAAATTAAATTTAACAGAGTTCGATTGAGTAAAGAATGATTTGCAAATTAGGCAGCCCCCTGAACCAGAATAGGTTCAGATAGACCACACTGCTATGTGGTTGGAGAGGATTTCTGTACAGAAAAAGGAAAGCAAGGTACAGAAGCAGCCAGATTTTGGTTACATCTTGGCATTTGTCTTATGTGAGCACAGTTTGAATAGCTGACTGCCTTTGAGTGGCCAAAACTCAGTGATTGGTGCAAAAGTAAATTACAGTCTGTTTACACATCCAGTTAGGTTCACTATGTGTGGAGAAATCTTCAGGTTGGACTTCAAATACATAAGGAGGTGCTTTAGGCCAAATTAAATGTAACAAAAGAATGCTAGCTAGGTCTCATTAAGACACTTTACTAAACATGAGACTAAATGCAGTAATAACAGAGACCAAGAATCAGGGGTAACCACTTTGGGGGTGTAAATGTATCCCAGATGCTGGGCAGGAAGCAAAGACTTAAGATGTAGCCCGTTCACAATCTGAAAACCATTGAGTGAAGAAGTCAAAACCCCATAGGCAGTGTACAGAAGGCAAGATCTGGTACTGGATTCTGCATTAAGGAGGAATCAGGACCAGAGCTGAGCCTTTAAGGGTGAAAAGAGTTTGGATACGCAGAAGAGAGAGGTTGAATGCATCTTAACTAACAGGCTGAGAAAAAGAACAGATGGGGTTTTAGTCATGATGATAGTATTTGTGAAACAGTTAGCTGATGGAGATGATTGATGGAAGCGCTGGGGAATGGTAGGAGAGCAGGCTTGGGAGTGGGCAAAGGGGTAAGAACTTGCTGTAGGAGGCTACAAGGAATCACTATACGCTCTTGAGTTGAAGAACAATGTTCTGGGTGAATGATTGGTCTGGCAGAGTGGATCTCTCTCCATCCATCTCCTGGCCAACTCTTGCTCTTTGTATAGCAGCAGAGGTTGGATGGAAGTACAGCTAACATTTCTGGAGCTTCCTAGGTGAACAGATCTGCAGATGTGTGGGGCAAGACCCCTCATTCACTCCCTTGTCCGAAAATTAACCAGCATGCTGGAGACTAGATCACACACTTTCAAAAACAAACCAAGGCCCTCTTCCCTCTAATATGATTTGCCAGATGACAGATGATCCCAATCCCTGTAATTAGTTAGATACTTTAATTGACTTTCAGTGGCAGTAATAAGTAACTGGAGTCCTGGCTTGTAGAATTTCCTTTCTAATTGTCACTGTTAAACTACTCATTATAGGGATAAATAGCATACCACTTTATTTAAACCATTTCCTTCATACATGTAAATTCCAGCGGAAGTTCCCAGTATTTGCACGCCCTTGGGAGAGCTGTTTGGGGTCTAGCAGCAAGGTGATGCATTTTTGAGGGAGCTACTTAAGCTGGTTGGCTGTTTAGTTTGAATAAGCAAGCCACAAGTTTCCAACACTGATGCACTTCCTACTGCTTTGTATTTAAAAGGCTGTAGAAAGGATAATTGACCACAGCTTGTCAGCAAGAGAGATTTACTGTCATTAGTGCAAACGCAGATGAATTACTTTAATATCATGGAATATAAAAAATGGCCAGATAGTTTCCTTTCTCAGTAAGAGTACTTAAACAGCTTTTCACACTTCACTTCTGCATTTGGGTGTAAAAGAGGGAGGAAGTCACGAAGACTCATGAGTGGGAGTGGAAGGAGGAGTGGGATTAATTTAGCAGAGGTAGGAGAGGCAGATCTCAAATTCTCAAATCAAATCCAAGTGAACAGACCAGGGTTGCTTGTTTTAGGGTGGTATAAAAGCTAAACAAACATTCATTTTTTAAAGTTCCCACTTTTGATTTCTATTTTCCAGTATAGTATTCATTTAGAACATTCTTTTACAACTTTGGTTCTTTGTCTTTTGACTCAATTGTAGAAGGAATTAGAAATATTGCAAGGCATAGTTTAAATCCTTTATTAAACCATAGACACCAGCTTGGGAGATCTGAATTGTTTTACTCGGGGCCATGCAAAAATTGCCCCTTGATGTGTTCCATTTTGTTTTGTTTTGCTTCTGAACCATCCATTTTTCTGAAAATTTTGTATAAGACAGCCAGGGCCCAAGCACAGAGAATGCCTAGAACCTGGAGCAATTTATTTTCATTTTGCTTCCCCATGGTTCTTTTTGCAAAAATATTTGCCTCCTAACTCTTAGAACCCAGTATAAGCTGCCACTGGCAATTATTTCATTTTGATCTTCGGAAGCAGGGCTCCATCCTGTCTGATCATTGAATCTAGACTTGCTTTACAATCTGTCCTTTGCTTCCACTAAGATACAAACATGTGGGCCTGGTTCCTGTTGTTATTGTAACTGAAATGGAACTAATCTCACTCATTTCTGCGTGGCTCAGCACTGCGGGTTAATATCTGTGGATGTTGTTGCCAATTACTATTGCTCTGTTAATTCGTGGTATGTGCTATTTGTTCTTTTGAGAGGTATTTTCTCCTTTTTATTTCTCAAACTCATTGTGACATACCTGAGAAGTGAAAGTAACAGAAATTGCCTTCTGAAAGGAGGGGAGAAAGTCTGTAGAATCCAACTGCATATGTAGTTACTGTGTATTTGAGTGTTTCCCCTTTGTTACTGAGTGTCACAGCAATAATATAGAAGGAAATGAGCATCTCATAACATAATCTCATTAATAGCTATGCTGTTTAAAACACATAAACAACAGCATAAGCAACCTAACAGCACACAAGCAATGGTCTCTCCTTGCACCGGCCATCTTGTCTTACGGCTGAAGGTGTGTGGGCTGGACTTCCTGGGATCCGTGAGTGGTGGCGGTTCCAGAGACTTGGGGGTTTCTAACATTTCAGGTTACTTGTTGCTTTACCTACATCCCATTAGTCTAGTGATGCCTTGTCTCCAAATTGCTTCGAAAGAGTCATATTTTGAGTTTACCAATTCCATTTTCAAAATTCAAATGGAATAGAACTCCCAACCTCCTGGCTATTTGTCCAGACTTTGTATGTTTGTGTGTCACAGAGAAAGACATCATATTTATATGTAAAGAAAGAAAAAAGACACATGGAGGATAGAGTTAGAAAGAGATTTGGGGAAGTAAATTCAAAATTGCTGAAACACAGTTACAAAGTGCTTTTGCTTCCCCATCCCTACAAGATAGGCAGTAATGGAACTACCCCTATCATTGCAAAATGTGTGTGAAATGATGACAACCTTCACAGGATAAAAAAGAAAATGGCAAGAAATAGCAGTGTACCTGACTAGGTTATATTAGCGTATGATGATTCGTTGTTGTAGTCAGAAGTTCTTTCATGTTCTCCAACACAGATTGGATCCAGGCCTGACCAGGATGACAACATTTCATCTTGAATGGATAGTCATGTGTCCTTTTAAATAAAATCTACATGTCCTAGCTCTGCTTATTATGAATCTTAACTGGCCTGTCATATGCCTGGTGGAGTGTCTGAGTCTAAGGCAGATTGGAAATAATGCAGCACCTCAGATGGGAGATGCTTGCAGAAATGTTGGGAAGAACAGTCAGAATGCTGATCGTCCCTGCAGCCAAGAGTGTGCAAAGCAAACTTACTCCATTTCCAGGACCAGAATGCAGAGGAAATAAGGCAACTTTTAAATTTAAAAATGTCAGCTTGCCACTTTCTCTAGGGGTGGTTTGGCCATATAACAGCTTATAAGGAATTTGAAATCTGAAGAAAGGAAGAAAGAGAGAGACGAGGAAAGAGAGAAAGAAAGAAAGAAGGAAGGAAAGGAGGGATCAAAGTAAGAGAGAAAGAATAAAGCATTATATTTAGTTTCTGTGCCTGCTTCATTGTTTTGCAATGAAATACTAAATGAGTTGCATTGAACGTTTCACTTGGTTGATGAGTAAATGCAGTTCTGGATATAGTGGGCATGTGGTACATGGGCACACTCTCCTGGATTTCATCTGCCTTAAGGAACACACTACTTTTCACTTTCACCCCTACTCTCCTGACGACTCAGCCCGTCTTACTGACATTAGAGAGATCATCAATCCCCAGTGACCTGTGCATGTGTATTGGGGAGGGTTGACTTTTAATATATTCCTACTTGGCATTAATAGATGTGTGCCCACTATTGTTGTGTGTTTCCCCCCAAATTTAAATAAGTTTTTACAGTGCAAAAAGGTATAAAGAAGTAAGTGAAAATAACTTTTAATCTTATCACCCAGTGATAGCCCATTTAATCTTTCTACGTATTTTTGCTATGCATGTATTCACATAAACACGCATAGGCATAAACATAATATATTCTTTCAAAAATCCTCCTTTTTTATTTGGAAACATCCAAATACCCATGCCCATAACTGTGTTCTACATTATTCTGTCAAATGGCTTCTTAGTATTTATTATAGGGTGGTGGTTTTCTTCATTATTAAAAAGTACTCTGCAAACTTACATACTTGGGGATATACATGTGTACATTTTTATGACATCTTTAGGATAAATTTCTAAAAGTAGACTTGTTGATTTGAAGATAATGCGTATCTGAAATTTTGATGTGTGGTGTTCTTTTGTTGTCTTTTAGAAAGAGATACCAATGATATACATCATGAATGCATCCATGGGATGGGGTTTTTAAATATATAAGGTAGTGATGTTTATATATTTATTTCCTGCCTTTCCATGGTACAGAAAAATAATTACTTATGTAAGATTCTTCTTGAAGGAAAAGTCATACAATATTCACATGATTATTTTGTAAGTTACTTGTCTTTATGCTTCCTGGATTTTCATCATTATTTGCTGTTAAAAAGTAGAATTGTTGATTATTATTTTTCTTTTTATGAGACGGAGTCTTGCTCTGTCACCCAGGCTGGAATGCAGTGGTGCAATCTCGGCTCACTGCAACCTCCACCTCCTGGGTACAAGTGATTCTCCTGCCTCAGCCTCCCAAGTAGCTGGGATTACAGGCGCACACCACCATTCCCATCTAATTTTTGTAGTTTTAGTAGAGACAGGGTTTTGCCATGTTGTCCAGGCTGGTCTTGAACTCCTGGCCTCAGGTGATCTGCCCACCTCAGCCTCCCAAAGTGCCAGGATTACAGGTGTAAGCCACCGTGCCTGGCCATTTCTTTAAGCTTATCTGTGATTTTTCAGTTATAATGCTGTGGTTCTGAACTATTTTGTGTGGGCACAGTGACTTTTGGGTAGTTTATAGGCAGGTCTGCATGCTGGATTTGCTTTGGAGTTTATATTACAAAACAGCTACATGATTCCTATGGACCATGTACTGTGAATACAAGTCAAAGATGTGAGGTGGTTCATCCCCATTCAGCCTGGACATGAGACCCCACCCCTTGCCCAGCAGCAGACAGTGAATATATCCCGTCCTATGTACACGTGAAAGTGTGTGCCAGGAAGACACATGCATATATAGATTTAAAATTTCTTAGCCCATTGCTAATAGAACATGTACACAGTCTTGTGAATAAATAGGACAGGCAAACTGAGAGTGTCATATATGAGTGTGGGGAGAGGTGAAGCAGGAGTTACTGTGGCTGGAAAATATGAGAAACTTTGGGGAAAAACTGGGGACAATAGCTGCTTTTCTGAGACACCAATGTATCTAGACATACCAGCAAAATAATGAAATTAAGGCAAAACATGTAGTCCCTGTGGCAAAACTGAATCTTCAACACAAAATAAACACTTGTGTAAATTCAGCTTTTACTGATTTCAGTTTGTGTGTACATGTGAATGACTGTGAGTTTGCATAGATCTCATTGTTAGGAGTAGGAAGACATACATCACACTGCCTGATATATTTTCTAGTGAAGTTCAGTCCTTTAAACATGAAATCATAGCCAACCCCTCTGGGTGAAAACATAAGGCATGAGAACTAGTCCAGCACCACTACCATTATTATCTGTTATCTGGGCCCTTCATTAATATTTATGGAGCCCATATACTAAGCATAGACCCCACCATCACTCAGTGAGCCAACACTGTACTCTGAAAATAGTTTAATCTTGGCTTTTAATGTAAAAGCAACAGTTTTTAAATGTTTGCCAGAAAAAGAAAGTTTCCCCCCAAAAAATGTTTCTCAAGATAGGCTACGTGGCTTTACACAGATCATTTTTCTTGAATTGAGAGCCCATATCCTGTTCTAAAATAACCCTCTAGACTATTTTGGCTCCTCTCCCTATCTAAATGGTCATTTTTTGAATTGCATCCCAGAGGGGTAATTTTCTCCATCTCTCATTCTGTCTTCTTTTCTTACCCAGAAGGGAGAAAGGGGTAAACAAAAAAAAATCCTACAGTTTGCTAAGCATCTCATATATGTCAGGCCCTGTGCTAAGAATGTCAAATCATTCAGTGCCACAGTTTTACAAGGTAAGTCGTGTCACCCAGCTGCAGAGAAGCTAAACATCTGAGGCTGTACATCTACTAATACTTGGTGGAGAAGGACTCAAACTTAGGTTATCATAACAACAAAGCTACATGCTTTTTCTTTTTTTTTTTTTTTTATTGTACTTTAAGTTCTAGGGTACATGTGCATAACGTGCAGGTTACATATGTATACATGTGCCATGTTGGTGTCTGCACAGCAAAAGAAACTACCATCAGAGTGAACAGGCAACCTACAGAATGGGAGAAAATTTTTGCAATCTACTCATCTGACAAAGGGCTAATTTCCAGAATCTACAAAGAACTCAAACAAGCTACATGCTTTTTCTCTGAGCAGCCTGAGCAAGCAGCAGAGTTCTCAGGATTCTTCATTTGTCTTTGGTATCCATTCTGTGCTCTGCATCACGGGGGGTACAAAAGAAATAAGATGTCTTTGTCTTTGCCTGAGGAGAGGTCCTGGAGCCTCTAGTCCATATTACATCAATTGGCTACCCCCAAAGACAGCATTAGGCAATATTCATTCATAGGCAGACCAGTTGAGATGACTCAAAAGGGAGAAGTCTGTAAATATCAACTGCCTTCTTACACGACAATAACAAGCAGATTTCGGACACTAGTTGTTCTTCACAGTAGCCACAGTTTTGTGAATAGTGCCCTCAAAATGTGAAATAGTCTGAATATATTTTTAATTCTCAACATATTTCAAGAGAAATCTTATACTCTCAGTAACTAAAAGATTGGGGGTATTTTCCTAGTTGAAAATGTTCTCTTTGCAAGCTACTTGGCCTAATTTGAGTCTTAAGCCAGTCATAGTAGTGTTGATGATAACGATGGTGATGATGGCTACAATTTTTGGATCACTACTCCTTGCTAAACTTTGTGCTAAGCACTTTTCTTGTATTATCACATTTAGTCTTCATAGCAATCCCATGAGGTGTGTACCCATCTTATAGATGAGGAAACTAAGACCTGGAAAATTGAATGAGTCACTCAAGATTTCATAGTGAGAAAGCTGAGCCTTGATTCAAACAAGTAGACCTATAGACTGCATATATACTCTTCTTTAAACAGAAGCAGCAAATTGTGCTCTCTACAAATAATTGATGTTCATGTTTGCCTAGTAATGGGCCCAGCTCTGCATGTAGGTATGTAATGTGAGGGTCCCTGCTAAGTTGTGTCTGTCTGTGCACATTGGGCCCACCTCACCTCCCTCCACTGGCCTGCTTCCTATTTTATCTATAAATCTCATCATTTGTGTTCTTCCTCAGCTGGTCTGGCTGCGAATGTTCATTGCCTAATCCTATATTGGGCACAGGCAGTAAAAAAGTCAGGGGATTAATTCCAGAGAGCTGCTACAGAACAGAAAAGTATAACCTGAAAGGGAACAAAAAAGTCCTGGGGCATGACCAGGGTGGAGGAGGAATTTTCTTTAGCATTCTCCCATCTATGTCTTATCCTCATTGAGTCAATGATATCTTTGGAAACCATTTAGCAATTGAACCTCAGGTGACTGGACACAGAGCAGGTGAGTTGCCTAAGTTAGGAAACTATCCCTGAATGCTCATCATAGATTAGGAGGAGAAAGTACAAGAGAGTTTGTTAGATTGCAGAAGGCAGGACTTTGTTGATGAATACCTACTTGTAAGTGCATGAGATGGGTGCTTTCATATGTGCAGAGAGATTTGTAGTGTTTATATAAAGGATAGACATGCCAGTCCCTGAATCATATGAAACCTAAAGAAAATAAAAAATTCTACCACAAATCAACCAATATTAATTCATTTTAATGCAAATAAACCAATACCAAAATAGAGCCAAGGAGTTGGAGGGGATGAAGCAAAGAAGACAAAGTACAATCAAATGCATGCCCTAATTCCTTCTTATTACATCATTTTGACTAACTCTAACACTGTTGCAGTCACATGAATACTCATTGAACACCTACTTTGAGTTTGGCACCATGACAAGAAAACAAACAAGCTACAGATTTAGAAGATATAGACTTATGGTGGAGACAGAGAAATGGAATAATAACTCAAAGTAGCTCATCTTTCTAGAGGTAGGATTAAAGGATGGAGGTCCTTATAGAGGTGGTGACTTTAGTCTGGATCTTGCTGGCTAGGGGAATTTCACATTATGAAAGGGGCAAAAACAAGCAGCCAACAACTTTTTTGAAAAAAGCAGGAATTCCAGTATGAGGTGAATATAAGCATGGGTTTAGAGGTAGGGCTGGGAACGATAAGAAGGATAAAGTTCTGGAGGAGCCTAGAGGCTGTGCTTGGAATTTTGGATTATCCTAAAAGTTGCTGAAGTCCCATGGAGATATTTCAGCCAGGAAGTGATATGGTCTGTTTTATTTTTAGAGCTCATCTGCTGTCCATGTGATGGACTGACTGGATATGGAAGATATTTGGGTGACCTCTTCCCAGGTGTATCATCTCATTTAACCTGTAAACCCATAGAGCTCTATTCTCACTCATAAAAGGCCACTAGATCTGCACTGTTCCTAGTCAGCTCTGGTCCTTTTAGCGTTAGTCTGAATTCTCTTTTCCCAAAGTCAGCTTGCCGTCTGTGGTTCTTTCCTGAGAAAGTGTTTTCCTGGGTCAAAACACTTATCTGGAATAGGTATTTGGAACTCATCTCCAGGTCTTCTAAACTGGTGGGGACAGAAAGGGAAATAGGCCCTCTTGGTGGCTTCTTTGCCTCTGATAAAACCTTTCCAAGAAGAAAACATTTAAGAACCAGACACGTTTTTAAAAATACAGAGCCCATAAAAGTCATGGAATTTTGGAGCTAAAAGAGGCCTCAGAGAGCTGGTGTCTGCTTTTCAGGATCAGGATACTAGAAAGAGTACAGGAATTGAAATAGAGATCCTGGTGTATCTAGGACTGCTTATGTGACTTTAGGCAAATGACTTAACTTTTCTAAACTGCCACTTCACCTGTTAATTAAGGATAAGAATACCCACCTGTCAAGGTGTTATGAGGACTAAATTAAATGCTTAATATGAAGTAGGTGAAACCATGTACAACACGGTTGTGATTTCAGATAAAGAAACGGACACACAAGGAGTTTAAATGGGCATATGGAAAAGTGGTCATTTAACTGCTCTAAGCAGATTTCTTCACAATCCTCACCTGTGAAACTCCACTGTGGCTTTTCCAAGTCTGTAAGCATTACTAAGTTGATGTGATGCTTTTAATGTAAATGACAAAATCTTTCTACATGCACTGTGTTCTCATGTTCCCAGAATTTTTTATATTTCTTGTTTTAAAGCAGCTGATGCCATCAAACCCTGGTCATCTGTCAATCTTAGTTTTAGTGGTGAAGGCTCATGGTGGATTTTGCCTAGCAGTTCATAATTTTGTCTCAAGGGTGCCTCAGTGTCTCAGCGTCTCCAGAAAGCCCTTCATGGTTGTTTCTGGAATGAGTCCCAATGCTCACCTCACACAGGTGTGTAAGCGCTCCAGCCTCCCTGACTTATCCACCAGCCTCTACCACTCGATCACCAGTTAAAGATGGCTGCCTACTTGTTGATTCATCTTCTGCCAGCAATTGGGCAACAAAATATGATAACTCCCTTGACTGTTTTATCCCTTCACACATCAGCCTGGTCTCCTTTTCTTGCTCCTATGCAGGCCTATTCTTCCTCTTCCTCAAGCCATTGCCTGTTTGACATGAGATGTGTCCTTCAATAAGTCAGTAGCAGATTGCCTCAAGGCAGGAGACAACTAAGGCTCCAACAGAAAGGACGAATTGCAAGAATGGGACAGAGATCGTATTCTCAAAAGGACTTTTTAATAAAAACTCACTGAAAGCAATTAATTTTTCCTGATGTTTTAATTTTCTGCCTGGACAAAGCTGATGTTTTAACTGTGTTTACAAAGCTTCTACTGCTGGCTGTGGCTGCTGGAATTGGTCACTGATGGCTGGATCTTTCACACTGGAGCCCTGGTTTTGATTATCCAAGAGATGAGAGAATCACTCCCCAAACCTTCCGTTGTCCACTACAGAGCTTCCCTTCCACCCTACCATGTTGTCCTGTGAGGACGACAACAGCAAAGACAGCAATAATAAAAGCTAATGCTTACATTAGTGCTTGTTATGAACCCAAGGCTTCCCTAAGCATTACGTCTATATTAACTCATTAATACCTACTCACAACCTCCTTTATAACACCAAGGAAGCTGGGAATAGTAACTGCTGGTCAGAGTTGTGACAGAGGCCATTGTCAGACTGTAGAGAGTTTTGGTGCCAAACAATGGTTCTCAATAGGGGGTGATTTGGCAAATGTTTGGAAACATATTTGATTGTCTCAACTGGGGGGATGCTACTAGCATCCAGTGCATAGAAGCAAAAGATGCCGCATAACATGTGCTAACCCTCCACAACAGTTATCCAGCCCAAAATGTCATCAGTGCAGAGGCTGAGAAACCCTAGTGCCACATGATTTAAGTGCTCTTACCCAAATTGCCTAAATTCAAATCCTGCTTCTGCAGCTTACTGGCTGTGGATCCTGGGTGAGTTGCTTAAGCTCTTTATGTGTCTGTTTTCCCATCTTTAAAATGGGAATGAAAATAGTAATATTACATCATGGGGCTGATGCATGATTAAATGTATTAATGTAAGTAAAACGTTTAGCTCAGTGTCTGGCATGTGGTAAGGGCTCCATATTTTAGCTTTTATTTTTATTATGTAGAGCCTTTCTGGCCTTAGGGAGACAAATTTAGGCTTCTTTTTAGTCTTGATAGAAGCCTTGAGAGAACATTTTCAGTCCATGCCATCCCAGGGAATAGTTTTTGTCCGTCTAAATCCTGAAGAGAATACTCTATCTTGGCCCACTAGGAAGTTTAGGAAAAGTTATGTGTTTTAATGCAATGTCTCTTTGTCATCTTTTTTCTGCACCCTGTTTTACAGTTAAAAGCCAGTGTTTCTGTCTTGCACTTGCATTTTATTGCTTTGCTGTTTTCATGCCTACCTTCACAGGCCTAGGCTGTCCACCTGTTCCCCCTGCATCATCACACCGTGGGGTGTGCTTAGTGAGAAGGGAGCCTGCCATGGTTTCATCCAAGTCCACATCTCTCTTTAGGATTGGTGTGTTCTCAGCATGTAGGAAGAAAACCATGCCTGATTGTCATTCAGAATTATGGGCTGAAATTACTGGGATCATCTAAAAACTGAGACCAGGAGAGTGTTACTAACCTGCTTAAGTTACCTGACAAGTAAGTGAGTGAGTGAGTTAGGAATATATCTAGCCTCTAGTCTCCCCCTTCCACGTTCTTTGCAGTCCTCACTAGGTAAATGTCAGTGAATTGTTTACGCCTACATCTCAGGTCTTCGGTGTCTCATGCAATTATTTACTATGTTTCATGGTGGGAAACCCTTTTTGAACCTAAGCTGGGTTCAAGTACATGATTATGATTCAGACTGGTTGGACATTTCTGAGAAAGCCTGCTAAAAAATTACCAGAAGAGGAAGCTTGAAAACTGTGACCTTATAAAGCTATGGTAAGTCATATAAGCTTGATAAGTGTGATCTTCTAAAGCCATGATAAGTTATGGTGGTCAGGAGTAGACATGAGTACACAATGGTGTCTGTCACTCAGCATCCATGAAGATGTGTCCTCTCTGAGCCCAATGAGTTTATAGGAATCCTGTGGTAAACAGGGGCACAATGAGTAAATTTAAAAGATTTGTTTCAGGAAAACATAGTGCCCATGAAACACAGCTATGTGTCTACCTGACAGAGTGTCAGACAAATCAGAACACTCAGGAATTTGGCATGTAGAAGGTTCTGGTGCCTCAGCTGATGGGAAAACATATATTCCAGGAGGTCACAGCAGTACCCATCAGATGCATGGGAGAAGAAAATGGTAAAGCAAGTGGGGCTCTGGCTAGAGCTGACATGAAACCCGCATTGAGGACCCAATAGAAATTCCTTGGAAGTGTTTCTGCAGTCAAGACCCTGTGAATTCTGATGTGTAATGTTACCACAATGAAGAAATGGATAGCATTTGAAATTTCACATAGATTTTGGCACCTCAAAATGCTAATAAATGTGGCAATGTTTTACACTTTTCTTTTAGTACTTCAAATTGGAATTTTCTTCTGGCATGCATTGTAGATTACTACTTTCCAAAACCTGCAACACATTGCTAGAAACAAAATACTTACAGAACAGCCTGAAATTCTGGAGGAATGGTCTCATCATGTCATTTTTAAAATTACCTCAGTATCAGACAAGGCATTCACAGCAATCAAAACACATTAATTTAGAATCACATTCTGTATTTTAGACTACAACTACTATATCCATATTGAGGTACTTTAAATATAAATGAGGTCCACAGAAATGTCAGGCAAAGTACAACTGCCAAAATTATAAGATAATTGGCAAATGCTTGAATGGCAGCCCAGGGCTGGGCCTCAAAATGTTGGAAAAGGAGCTTCCCCAAAGAACTTCAAACTGTGCAAGCAAAGATATATTTTAGAATTCCATCCACTTGAAATTTGTGTATGCAATATGTTGACTACCTATGTTTACTTGGCTCCAGACTAGGTAATGAAACTGATGGGGCTGCTAGGAAGCTGACACGAGGAGACTGGTAAAGAGAATTAGTGTCTCAGTTATCTATTACTGCCAAACAAACCTTCCCAAAACAGGAGCTTAAAACAACCATTTTATTATTCCTTATAATTCTGTGGGTTGGCTGGGCTCAGTTGAATGATTCTTCTGATGCTCTCACTCACAGTCTCTTATGTAGTAAAATATGGTGGATTGAAGTGGATTATCCAAGATGTCTGTCTCCACTCACTTGTCTCAAATGTTGACACAGTTGACTGGAAGGCTGAAACATCCATCTCTTTTTCTCCCTCCATATGGTCTGATTATGGGTCTAGCTTAGTCTATGAAAATAGGCTTCTTAAATCTGAATCTCATGAGCACAAAAACAGAAGCTTCCAGGTCTTCTGAAGGCATAGACTTAGAACTGGCACAGTGTCACTACCATCCTGTCTTATTGATTAAAATGAGGGACAGGACCAGCCACAAGTCCACAAATACTGGGAGGTGTGGTCCACTGGGGCCATCTTTGGAGACTGGCTGTCATAGACAGCCAAAGTAAAAGCAATAAAATGAAGATAGGGAAAGGGACCTCTGAGCTAGGGCAGATGAAGAGAGCTAATTCAAAAATAGATTAAGCATGTTAACTAGTATGTAAGGATACTCCCAAAGTACAGAAAGTTGTACTCCCTGCATGAATATTTATTTATTTAAATCCTGAAAGACATATTGGATGACAAAAAATTGGATGAGAATAACCTTGGGTTTCTCATCCTGAAAATGTACTTCTGGTAAGGATGACATTATGTTATTATATGAAAAGAGAAACATGACTTTATCCATTTGCAAGATAAGAGATAGAAGCCAGATGAGAGGGATATGTTTTAAAGTAAAGAAAAGCTTGAAGGGAGAGAGGCTAAGAAACTTCTTAGTGAATGCCCTTCATTTTCTTGGGCAGCTAGAAAAATAATTATTTACTGATGGTTCAGAAGGGCAGAGTTGCATTTAGTATATTCTGTGGACAATGGGAAATGCTTCCAAATAAAGGGGCGTAAAATGCTGAGAATCACCAGCCCCAGGTGATGTGGGACTCATAAACATGCCACAGTGTGGCCCATAGCCACACTGTTTGCTCAATGGGTTTCTTTTACAGCACGTTGGCAGGCTGAGACACAATCAGAAATCAGTAGTTAGATACCCAAAAAGAACGCATTGTGAGTACTGGTGGTGTATTCCTCCTTCTTTCCTTTGGGAAGACTAATGCAGACAGCTTAAGGATCTTGGAGGACCCTCCATCCATTAGCTGTCTTTCAAGAAGCATTCAGCTTCTTTCCATGGGTGACTTATTCCAAAATGCTCTGTATGCAAAACAAGGCTTACAGGATTCTTTCTAGTTGACTTCAAGATAGATAGAAAGCTTTTTCAGGATTCCAATTTTTTCCTTATTCATTAACAAATTTGTTATAAGCAAGTGTAGGGCAGTGTCTTACACTCAGGATTAGTAACATAATTTTGGGAGCTCAATGCAAAATTGTAACATAGGACCTTCATTCAAATACAAAGAATTTCAAAATGGTAATACAAGAGCAGTAAACCAATCCTGAAGTCCTTCTAAGTGAAGGCTTTGTGCACTTGCACAGGTTGTAGACTCATGAAGTTGGCTGTGCTTATGCCCTCATCTCAAGCATAAGCAATTTACTGGCTATAGAACTTTCTTCTTCCTTCCCTTCTCTTACCCTCAAGGGCAGCTTTGGGGGCTACCAGAATGTTTGTAGCTTCAGACATGGCTAAGGCCAGTCCAAGGGACCACTGTCCTCAGGTTTCATCCTTGACAAAATAGGCAGTTTGTTTACAGATATTTTTCATTTTCTTCTTTAGGTGCCTGCTTCCCTCCCTTAGGCCTCACTGCTAAGGAAGCTAGACCCTCTTATAATTCACTAAGGTCTGGGGGTCCCCCCACAATACTCTCCTGGCCATCTCAGAAGACAGAGCATTACACCACAGTAGTTATTCTTGACCCTTGAAACGTAATGGAATTTTTCCTGCTGGATTTCAGGCTTGTTTGGGATCAATGACTTCTTTTTCCATTCCAATTTCTACCTTTTGGAATGGAAGTATCTCTCCTATGACTATTGCATGTATGTATATATTTTAGAAGCAGTTAACTTGTTTTCTAGGCTTCACAGGTCCACAGACAGAATTTTGCTCCAGTATGGACTGTGCCCAGAATCTTGCCTATACTTGATTTAGATGATTTAGGAGCTAAGATTTGGGACTTTTTGAGTTGATGTATTTAGATGAGACTTTGGACTTAGGGTTGATTCTTCTAAGGATTTGGGAAGAGGGTAGATGTATTTCACACATGGGACAGATGTGAATTTGAAGGAGGCCATAGAGTGTTCTGTACTGGATTGAATTGTGTCCCCTCAAAATACATGTTCAAACCTTAATCCCTAGAACCTGTGAATGAGACTGTGTTTGGAAATAGGGTCTTTGAAGATGTCATCAAATTAATATAGGGTCATACTGGCTTAACCCAATGACCCGTATCCTTATGAGAAAAATCTAGACACAGAGACACACAGGAAAAATTCCATGGGATGATGGAGGCAAAGACTGGAGTGCTACAGCTGCAAGCTAAGAACACTAAGGATTTCTGGCACCCACCAGAATCTAAGGGAGGAGCATGGAACAGATTCTGCCTCAAAGTTTCCAGAAGGAGCAAACCTACCAACGCCTTGCTTTCGGAATTCTAGACCTTAGAACAATGAGAAAATGAATTTGGAAGGTTTTAGAAAGATACAGATACAGTTTCACTTATGATCTTTTGAAAATGATCACTATAGCTAGGCATGGAGAATGGATTTTAGGGGAGCAAGAATATCAGTAGAGAGACAAGTTGGGAGGCTTCTGTACTGGTCCAGGCATGAGATGATGGTGGCTCAGATTAGGGTGGTAGTAACAGAACTATGGACAAGTAGTTGGGCCCATATACATTGTGAAGATTGAGCCAATAGGACTAGCTGGTGGCTTAGAGCAGGAGGGGGAAGGAAAGAGAGGAATCCAGGATGACTCCAAGGTTCTTGATGGATCCCCGGGTGGATGTTGGTTATCACATGCTCAGTGGGAAGGCTCAACATGAGCAGGTCTGGGGAAGCTCAAGAGTTCTCATGATTGAGCTCCTCAAGAAATTTCCCATGGAAATATCTAGCAGTACAGTCCTTTCAAATCTAATTCCTCAGCTAGTGTAGAGGGCAGTTAGGTGTCCAAAACCCTCAGCCAACTCCCAGTGGGAGGCATCATGTGGAACAGTCTACCTGAAAATGAAATCTGTAGAGGACAGAGAAGAATGTGATGACATTTTTTGAACTTTTGGATTCAGCCCACCTCTTTAAGTTTTCATTAAGTCAACAACTTCTCTCCTTTCATATTGCTTAATTTAAGTTGGGTTTCTGTCATTTGCCTCCAAAAGAGGCCTGCATACAATTGAAATACAATTCAGTAAATGATAAAAGAGAACTGATGACATAGCAAGGTGCTTTATACATTGATGGAGAAAGTTTTTTTAAAAACAAAGTTTATAATCTATTTCTACCTCTTTCCAAAGTGGGGAAATGATTTGAGGTCTCTATAAGAGGGAATATGATATTAAAATATTATTTCTTATGCAAAACATTTTTAAAATCCCAGTTACTTCTTTATAAAAAGTGAGACCAAGGTGAGTTGCTCCCTGTTCTGACTCTTCACCCTGGGACACTGCATAGCTGCTTCCCCTCATAGGGTACGGTAGAAGCAGTGGATGTCCTGGAGTAACTGCCTGTCTTTAAAGCCTACTCTCTCATCAGCTGCAGTTCTCCCAGGCTTTAGATATAGGTCTCATCTGCCAACAGTTGGCTCATGCCTCGGACCCCAGATCCTGCCAGGCAAGTCCTTGAGGCTCACAACGCTTCTCCGCACAGGAAGAGCGGTGTGGCACTTGTTTCTGAGGCGCTGCAGGAAAGGAAGAGCTGGGCCAGGTTGGGAGTACTGTTAGCTTAGCCTTATTAATAAAATAGGGTTAATGATTTATTCATGGCTGGGACAATGCGGCTCCGCTCTGGAGGACAGCACAGAACGGTTTCATTAAAGATGAGCAGCTGCTGTGGAAGAGATGTGAGCCTTCCGAGGAACGGTCCGGGCTGCTTCTATGTATGAGGCAGTGAGCAGATTTATCTGACCAAGTCAGAGCTTGGAGGCAATTATTTGTATACTGTGGATGTTGTAGGGTAAATGCTGGCAATGGAGGTCCCTGGAAAGATGCCCTTTGCTTTCCCATTTCTCATCTAATGAGTGTTTATTCACCTTCTTGCTTCATCCTCTCTTCCTCAGTACCTGGAAGATGCCTGAGTTTGTAATTCAAGATGTGTTATCTGGGGAATATCAGTATAATAAGCCTTTGAATGTGATCCCCATCAAAGGGAGATCATCCCCGGAAGCGGAAGGAGAAATAGTATTTGGGCTTTTCTGGTGCTAGGCTAAGCGTACACTATTTTCAAAGATTAAGCCACTTAAAATCATATATCTTCCTTCCCAAATGAACTGTGGAATTTTTATAAATAGTTAGAAAAGAGATTTAATACACTGCAGAATGCTGATAAATAATTGGGTGAGATAATGTTGTTTTAAAAATGCCAATTACTGTCACTCTTGTTAAGGACAGGCTAGATGTCTGTTAGTTCATCTGCTTGGTGGATGATTAGTTGGTTGATGTGGTTCACAGGGCAAACTGAGCCAGGATTTGACAATCTGCAGAACAACAAAGGTAAGAGAAATCACTTCCCAGCAAACAAAATCAGCCTTGGCTGAAATGGGCAAAAATCAGATTTATTTACTGCCATGTTGCTGTTCTTGCTCTATTGCCCCATCTGAGCTTGCCCAGCCTCCCCTATGACTTCAGGAGATTTAGATCAAATGTCAGAGAGGAGTGCTGGGTTTTTCCCCTTTGGTGCCTGACCAGAGGGGAGAATTCAAGGCCACAGGAGGCATTGAAGAAAATCTCATTGTTGGTATACATGCTTCCACACAGCAAGCCTTCCTGAGGGACTCCCCACCCCTCTGCTCAGCTTCCTCGAGAAGAGATCAGATGTTTCAAAGCACTTCCACCTTTACTAATTTTTAATGCCTCTGCCAGACTGAGACTTACCCACTGGAAAAAAAAAAAATCTACGCTTGTTGAAACAGCCAAAAATAAAAGTGATCCTCTAACGGTAGTACACTCAACTTCCTCTACAACTATCAGCAGGAGCCAAGAAGTATAGCATTTGCCCAATTTATTAAGCATTAAAAATGTCTTGGGGAAATGATCACATTGGAAATCAGAATATGTTTAAATATAGTTCTCAAAATTCAGTGTCTCCTTACAAAAGAATCAAAGAGGCGATCACCCTGATCCTTACCTACAACTTCTCCAGCTTCTGGACCCACCCTGCCCATTCCTTTCCTTTACTCCTTTGCCCAGTTTCCCCCCAAAACCACCCACCAAGGTCTACGTGGGAACCAGGAATGTAACGCTAGGGTTTGGTTTCCCAGGCCATCAAGAGATAACATTGCCTATCAGCCAAAAAAATAAAGCTTCCTGACTGCAGTTGCAGAAATTATAGCTAATTATACGCTCCATGCTTCCTGCAAAATATATATATTTTAAGCTGCTGCGCTGACTTTCTCCCTTGGCTGTATTTAAAGGTTAGTTTCTGACCTGCTTCCTGGTTTAATGGAAGAGTTTAAATATTACAAATCATTACTTGATTCTAATGAATTATATCTCCCCTGGCACCTCACAAAATCCTTATCGTGCCAGAGGAAATAGTTGGAAAGAACAGGGAGTCTCCAAGATAATAAACAGAATAACGTGCCATAGGGCTGTAGGTTTCAGGATCCCTGGCTTCTTGGGTGGTTGAAAGCTTTTGGCCCTCGGCCTCACACTCAGCCGAGCACCTGAGGCATGTGGCTAAGCAGCATGAACTCCCACTCCCCCACCTTGCACGATTGTTCACTCAGCTTAATTGTCAGCTCCTGCTAAGAACATGTAACATCTCATTTTCCCAGAGATTGTGGAAGTGTTGAGCTTTGCTCGTGGCCAAGTTAGGTAGCTGAATACACATCGTTTCCTTCCTTGATGCACAAAAGCAGGGACTGTCTAAATCTATCTCTGTACATAAGGCCTTTTATTGAACACCAGTTTCAATAAAAGGTGATGATCTGGACCCAAACGGTTTCCCTTTGTGTGTAATTGTGTGGGTAGATATTCTCATCCAACTCTGCCTATTTACATACATTGCCAATCTTATTAAATTGAAAAAAGTAACCAAAACACACGTACACAATGACAAAAGTGATATTCAAGGCATGGAAGAAAGGAACACATAAAAGGCCTTTCTCTCTCCTCAGGGACTAGAGGGAAGAAATTAGTCTCTTGATTCGAGCCAAGCAGAGTACAGCAAGGTAAGACTGTGGAGAGCTCGATTAGCCTTGGTAACTGAATTGTGATCTTCCCTGTCTTTAGTTGTTTGACTAAAACACCCGTGTGGAAATTGAAGAATCCGACCAAGCATACAGATGATTTGTTTGTGTTGTAGTAGGTGCTCTACTTTTTCTCTCAGTGGTAAGCAGATTTGAAAGGGAGATGAGTAACCATCGAAGTATCAGTGATGCATCTCATTTCTCATGACACTGAATTCTCTTGCAATCTGCCTGAACTACAAATAATAAAACTTCTGAAATCTAGCATTATTTTTAGAAAGGATAAGCCTTGTGAGTGTATGGGTTTAGGCTACTGAGGTGATATGACTGAAAGGTCTACCTTATCCCACAACCTATTCAAATATCTTACACTGTTTTGTGCAAGTAATTCCATCAGTAGAAACTAATTTATTCATTTTTTCCTCAGGAGATTCTTTATTAAAACTCAAAAGCTGCTGGGAGAGGTAATTCACCTTGGGAGGATAAATTTATCTGAACTGTTTCTAAGATGAAGAGTAAGGCAAGGGCCTCAGTAAAGTATTTATGCCCTGCAGAGGAGACTGTAAAATTGGAAATGCCCAGCAGGTGCTGAAAGAACCTGAAAACAAGACTGGCCCTCTCTGCAGTATGTAAAGTGTTAAGAGCAGTTCCCTTGTAGACTATTAGCAAAAAGGAGAAATGGCCTCCCCCCAGGATAGACGCTGACCACTCCCAAACAGAGAGGCAGGTACCCAAACGGAAAACTGAAGTTTTTCATTGGTTTGTTTTATAGAATACTACACTAATAAAATTAAGTTTGAAGCCTTTTATTTTATTTTATTTTTTTTAGATGGAGTCTCACTCTGTCACCCAGGCTGGAGTGCAGTGGTGCAATCTAGGCTCACTGCAACCTCTACCTCCCAAGTTCAAGCGATTCTCCTGCCTCAGCTTCTCAAGTAGCTAGGATTACAAGCATGTACCACCACGCCCAGCTAATTTTTGTATTTTTAGTAGACATGGAGTTTTGCACTGTTGTTTAGGCTAGTCTGGTCTCGAACTCATGACTTCAAGTGATCCACCGCCTCGGCCTCCCAAAGTGCTGGGATTACAGGCATGAGCCACCGCACCTGTCCTGAAGCCTTTTATTTTTAAGGTTTCCATTTCTGAGAGAGAGAGAAGAACCCAAATAGGGGGGGAAATTGTCAATAGGGCCTGTGGAGACACTTTCTCTGAGAAAAGTTAGTAAAACCAAAACTCTAGTAAGGATAGGGTTGAGGGTAGATACAATGAAAGCAAAAGCCAATTTACAAGGAGGATCACATGTAAAAGGGTGCATGTCATGTTTTGTTTGTTTGTTTGTTTGTTTTGTCCAGTGCATAGAAAACTAAAGGGAAGCAGGGACCCTTCAGTTGATTTTGCAATGAAGAACAGTCTTGTGAGAATTTTTAAATTTGCCTGAAAACGAAACTCATCTGATGTGTGTTTCAGCATCTTCATAGATACTGCAGAAGGAAGGTTTTAATTTAATATCTCTGTCAGCAAGATGGTTTATCACACTGAACAGGAATGACACTAGAAGGAAAAAAAGGATGGGAAACCATTCCGGGGTGAGCAAAGGGTGACAACAGGATGGGAAAATCCAGCTTCACCAAATATTTATTCATGCTTATATAAACCTCAATTAGCTATCTTAAAATGCTAAGTCTCTGCTGAAGAAAAGGAGCGCTTGGAAATGTGACTTGGAAGTTGGTTGGTGTCAGTTATTTTGCTGCATTGTTGATTAATGTAATTGAAGTATATATTACAGAAACAGAAAAGGAAATGTGACTTCTTCAGGGACCCATTAATTTCTTAAGCATAAAGTGTTTGAAGGTTCAAAGGCTTTGTTGAAGCTTATTTTAAATTTAAAATTTCCATTGCCAAGGGATTGATTACCATTCTTATATTAGCTTTGTCAAACACCAAGTTGATCTTAGTTCTTTCAAAGTTTTGTGGCACTTGACTGTTTTCAGAGCATTTTTTTAAAGAGAAGGCTGTCTTACAAGTTTTCTCAAGGACAGACTTGCTTTCCCTTTATAAGAACAGCAAGAGGAAAATTTCTAAAACCTTAAAAAGAGCAATTCCCACTGTCCCCAACTTTGGGATCTTGAAAGTCATTCCTGCAAGTCAGGTACCATTACCTCCTCATTCAAACACTTTCCCATATTTGTTTGTATTTGGTTTTCCTTTGACTTCAACCAATTTAGGCATCTTTGTGCATTTGAAGCTTAGTTATGTTGTTTAGGGACTCCCCAAATTATTTAAGCTTTTCCCATCTCTCCACCCCAAATGACTACACATAATTCTTCTTATAGTTCTCTGCTGTCTTCCTCTGATCGTTGTTTAAGGCACTCTCAGAAACAACACTCTCTGAAAGCGAGCCAAGATCTCCCAAGCACCAGTCTTTATTTGTGCTGTCCCAATAGTGAACTCATTAGTTCAAGAAGTCAGACAGCAGGATTTCCGGCTCCTTGAAAACCAAGCCAAAAAGAGAACTGTCATTTCACACAAGGGCAATAACAAGAAATATGCCATTAAGAAATCAGGGTTAAGATGGCACTGCCATCCACCCAGATGAAGGTGTGGTAAGAGGATCGTGAGGCTGCAATAGAAACAAAAGCATTGCGACCCAAGGCTTTGCCCCAGGAAATC
The DNA here is from genome assembly GCF_002776525.5 of Piliocolobus tephrosceles. NCBI lineage: Eukaryota > Metazoa > Chordata > Mammalia > Primates > Cercopithecidae > Piliocolobus > Piliocolobus tephrosceles. The sequence continues at coordinate 80,854,935 of NC_045441.1, read as the reverse complement.
AATAACGAGATTGTGAACACTCTAAGAGCACTTCAACAGAAAATATGTTTTCTTACCAGAAGAAAGATATTTTCTCTTTCTCAATTTTGCTCTTCCCTACCTTTCCAGTCCTGATGCTACTGCATGTTTTTGGGAGCATGAGGTCAAGCCAGCAGGGGCTCCCTGTTGGCCCACACCTCCTTCAGGGATGTCTCCAATTACACTGGGCAGTGTGGATGAGAAGCTGCGACCAGAGCTCGAGAACTGTCCCTCCAAAGTGCAGCCATGCCTTGGTTTCATGCAGCCCTGAGAACTGTTTGGCCTTGGCTAACGGTAACATACATTCTCCCATCTGGTATGGAAGATTTTGCCTCAAGAAATGCTGTCACCCACATTGACTTTATTTTCAATGTCGTTTCTATTTGTGCTCAATTTTGGGGATGATAATCTGGATCCTATTGCAAATAATCTCAAAGGCAGAGGCAGACTGGGTCTGGAGGAAGGTAGCATGACTTTAAAGACACTCCCTTCCCCATGTCTTCTCATAGTGGTATATTTTAGGCTTGCTTCTTGTTCCAGATCTTTGTCTCAGCCTTCCTTCTTACAAGCCACCCTCCAGAAACAAATGTATTCCAAGGGCCTGCTTCTGAATCCCCCATCCCTAAAGAATTGGCAGAAGAATCTGGACTAAAAATGGCTTTAATGTGCTCTCAATTTCTAGTAACATTTGTATATTAACCACCTGAAAATAGTGAATTGTAAGACTGGGGTGTATGTGTGTGTGTGTGTGTGTGTGTGTGTGTGTGTGTTGATAGGGAGGGGACTTCGGGAACTAGGTAAGACCATACGGGGGACTGGGATGTGTAGGGAGTGATTGCCTATCATGTTAGAGATGGAGTAGTGTCTATCCACTGTCATGCACAGACAATCAAATGCCCAGCAAATTGGCCCTTAATAAAGGCAATGAATGATGACGATGTGGACTGGGGAGGAAGGGAAAATGTGAAGTAGAAACATAAAACCAGAGGCTACAGTTTCATTAATGCAAAAAAAAAAAAAATCTCCAGTGGGTGGCTGTTGGACAGCATGGAGAAACACTTAAGGGGGCTGGGCCTTGCTGTCATGGTCAAGCAAAAAGCCCCTCCTGGGTATCACATTCCAATCTGGTAAGCACCAGAGAGGAGCTGAGCAGCCTTTCCGCTGAGGAATTCAGAGGTGCTGAGTTTTTGCATCATTTTTCAAACTTTGCGGGCCAGTTTCCTCTGTACTTAAGAGCATGGAGACATGTTTGACATTCTTCTCTCTTAAGGAGACTTCTTCTGTGGGGAGCTGCAGGGCTTTCACAGCAAGACAGCTGGTGAGTGGCCTCAGTTCTGGGTTTTGATTTATCCAAAAGGAGTTATTTGTTAACAGTAAGAGGGTAGATGCCTCTGCAGGGATCTATACCCCTGCCTCTGCCCCCACCATTTCTTCAGTATTTAACAAGCATGAAATTATGGCCTCACTTTAGCTAAGGTCAGGCACTGTCCAAAGCATTCAGGACACACAGGAGTAATTGTTCCCTGCCACGAGCACAGAGGTACACAGTATTATCACTATTTGAGAGATGACACAACAGGGTCGGAGAGCTTAAGTAACTCACAATGAGTATTCTAAATGGTGGTTTCATTAGATATCAAATTTGAGAATGTAAAAGTTGGAAGAGACCTTCCTGGTTTTCATAGACAATTTCTCCTTCATCAGAGGAGGCAACATACAAGCAAACCTATGGTACTCCTTTTCCCTGCTATTATCTCCACTAAATGAATGGACAACCTGAGCTGGAGGGGTAGTGACCATCTGGGTCTTACTCTGCTACTCGGGCTGCCTTATGCTGGGTCTCCATCAGCTCAACCACAATCACCATCTCAGGTAGCCTGACTTTACCTTACAGTTGCATCCTAGACCACTGAATGTTAATGATGATAATGACAATGGTGAAGAAGAGCATGACAGAAGCAGTAATTCCTGCTATTTCTACTACTACTTCAGTTTATTCTAGATGCCACTTTCACTACAAAGGGTTATACAAATATCAACCCTGCAGGTATCGTGTTCACCCCTGTAGCGTAGTAATTGAAAGCATAAGGTTTTGAGTCAAGCAGATCTGGGTTTGAGTAATTACAAATGAAGACACTGAGGCTTGTAGTTTGTTACTTGCAGGAAATCATGAAATTTGTAAGTAGAAAAACCATGCCAAGATTTGACCTGTTCTTATCTTACTCTAGAACTTACACTGTTTCACTATGGGATACTATCTACCCACTTTGATCCCAGCATTTATGGATAATAGAAAACATTCATTGGACACTTACTGTATGTCAAGAACTGTGCAAAACACTTTATATACATTGTCTCATTGAATTATCTTCAATGATTATTTTTAATTGCCCTAATTATACAGAGGAGGGAAGAAGATCTAAAGAGATTTATTAAACTGCCCAGTATCTCACAGCTGGAAAGTAGTAGAATTCAAACTCACTTCTAGGCCTGTCTGGCCCTAAAGCCCATTCTCTTGACCACTGTATATGCTGTTTAGACAAGGTAGCTGAGAAGGACTGATGTATTGGTGTCATATTCAAAATTTCCTTTCATCACTGTTCAGGTGTTTTCATCACTGCTTTATTGGATACAGAAAAACTGTCAGTTTAGAAAGCCAGGTTAGCAGCACAGGTGGAACAAATAAACACAAACACAGACCCTCCTATCATTAAGCCTTTAGTTAAAAGGGACTTTCAAGGTCATGTAGTTCACCTTATTTTTTAGTTCAGAAAGTTGATATTTCCATATCCCTGTCAGATGGAGGAGATCTCATACCTGGAAAAGAAAGTTCTAGCCTGGATTACCTAAAATACACTCCCCCATCAAAAAATTTAATTTGTTTGAAATGGACACAATACCCAATATTAGATTTGGATTGCTACCAGCTGTAAATGTGGTGCAATTTTTTAATTAGCCTGACTTCTGAACCATGGGTTCCCTGGTGCTATTATCTTCATTAATGATGGGAGACTCTCCAAATGCTCATGGTCAGGAGAGCTTGCAACATTTTATGTGAGCCATAAATGCACAAAATTAGGGATCATTGGCCTGGACACAAAAGTAGAAAGGAAGTTCTTAGAAGTGGTCTTTTGTTTGTTTTTAAAACTTCTCCTTAAGTCTTGTTGGATTTAGTGTGTATTACAAGGCCATCTTGGTTTCAGCTTATGTCCACTGCTCCCAAGACCAGGAAGGCTTGGGAATGTACCCTCTCCTCCCAGAAACTCTGTTCTCAGGGGTATCCGGGGCCGATGGGGACACTTGCTATGGAATTCCTCTCAAGTGACATATCAGTTCTACGGTGCTATAGGATGTTTAGCTCTCACCAATTTCTAGTGAGAGGGATTGTTTAATTCTCATTGGTTTATTTATCAATAAGATTAGACTTTTCTTAAACTTTGTGCTTTAGTTTAAAAATAATAAAACAGTTACCATTCATTAATGCTAAATGCTTTATGTATAATAGGTATCATTTATTCTTTCAATAGCCTTATGAAGTAGGTGCCATCATCTCCACTTTATAGATGAAGAAACTGAGGCACAGAGAGATTACATAATGTGTCCTAGGTCACACAGCCATTAAATGTTGGTCCTGTTTCAAACCCAGATCAGTGTGACTCTGAAGACTGTGCTATTAATAACTTTAAAATAAGGCGATAATAAGAATGAAGTTTTCATTTGCCTTTCATATCCTAGTTACACCCTATGACAACTGCAAGATGAAAGTAGGTGGTATTATTCATGAGAAACTGCAGTTCAGACAGGTTGTGACTCATTCAGTCATTTATTTATTTAACAGGCATTTTTGAGTGCTTATGGTGTCCCTGGCACTGTACCAGCCCTGACAATATGCTTGTATCCAAGCAGAAGACAGTGCAGGTTTAGAAGCATGGGCATTGGAGTCAGACACACCTGTATTTGAATCTTGCTTCCGTAACTTAACTTATTTGTTTATTCATTTATTCAACCCACATATACCGGTTGCCTGTTACATTCCAAACACTATGTGCAGGTTCAACTGCAACTGGTATTTTGGGTAAGTTATTTAACCTCTCCATGCGTCAAGCCCTTAGTTGTGGAATGAAGATAAAGATACCTACCCCACCCTTAGGGTGAGGTTAAATGTGGTAAGGGTAAGGGATGTAAAACTCTTGATAAATACTAACTATCAAGGCGGACACTGCCCCTACCTCCACACAGCTGGCAGGCTAACAGAAAAGACAAAAAACTAAATAAGCGATTAAAATAAGAAACGTAAGTGCTCTGATAATATGAGGAAGGCGCATATTATTAGTCTATTAGTCTGCTCAGGCTGGCATAGCAAAATACCACACAATGGGTGGTTTAAACAAAAGAAAAGTATTTCCTCACAGTTCTGAAGGCTGGAAGTCCAAGATCAAGGTGTCCACAGATTTGGTTTCTCCTGACGCCCCTCTCCTTGGCTCACATATGGCTGCCCCTTCTGGTTGTGTCCTCATATGGCCTTTTCTCTGTGCCTGCATATCCCTGGTTGTCTTCCTTGATGCATTCTAATCTCCTTTTATTAGTATAAGAACACCAGTCAGATTTTAACTTAATTACTTCTTTAAAGACCGTATCTTCAAATACAGACACGTTCTGAGGTAGTGGGGGGTAGGGCTTTAACAGAATAATTTGAGGGGAAGATAAAATTCCATCTATAACATTAGGGATTCTTTTGTTTTAATTTTTTTTCTCTAACTTTATGTCACCATAAACATCTTTATTTACATCAATGTTAATATTAGCATTGTTAGCAAGTTGGAAGATGTTTAAATTGTCCTGTGTAAGCAATATTCATAAGGTCATGCTTTTGAAAAATATTAAGAAAAAATATATTATCATTGAAGATAGAAAATTTAGATGTTTCTGAGATTCCAAAATTTTACTCACGGTAAGCATAATAATATAAATACATAGAAAAACAATTGTATATTGAGTTATAAGAACACTAAAAATAAGAATAAAATTTTTTAAAAGAGTTTTCCGAAAGTTTGTTAGCTCATGAATGATGTTTTAAAATGTAATCATTATCAAGAATGCAAAAAGATTAACTGTGGATGATAGAATTATTGAATTTGAATTTTGTTTACTGTGCTTTTCTGTGTTTTCTATGTTTTCTGCTATATAATCTCCCCAGAATTAGGAAAAAAAATGTTTTTTGTTTTTTGTTTGTTTGTTTGTTGGAGTCTCGCTCTGTCACCCAGGTTGCAGTGCAGTGGTGCCATCTCGGCTCACTGCAACCTCCACCTCCCGGGCTCAAGCAATTCTCCTGCCTCAGCCTCCTGAGTAGCTGGGACTACAGGCCGTGCCACCACACCTGGCTAATTTTTGTAATTTTAGTAGAGACGGGGTTTCACCATGTTGGCCAGGCTGGTCTCGAATTCCTGACCTCGTGATCCACCCCCCGTCAGCCTCCCAAAGTGCTAGGATTACAGGCATAAGCCACCATGCCCAGCTCAAAAATGTTATTTTTAAATATAACTCAGTGAATGAGATTTTATTGGTATTAAATAGTAAAGTGGAAACACCATAGGCTCCAGAGGTAGAAAACCTTCAATATTGAATCTCGCTCTGCTCTGCGTGGTTTGTAAGGCATTGACCAATTTTTAACTTCTTGGAATTTCAGTTCCATCTGTCAGTAAATATTGCCACCTGCCTTCCAAGATTGTGCGAAGATTAAATGAGATATTGATGTAAATCACTTGTTAATTCTCTTCTCTTTCTTTCCCTTCCTTTCTCTATTTTTTTTTTTTTTTTCACCAGTTAGAAATACGACTTGGGGCAGGAGGGCAGGGAGTGGTGGGGGTGTTGGGGGAGGTGGAGGGGGCAGAATGATATGTTGAAGTTCCTGAAAGCATTTGGCAAATGACAAATGACAAAGTCTTTAAGCCTCTTCCTACAGTGTCGTGACAACAGCAGCTAATGAACTCATAAACATAAAACAGGTAAAGAGAAAATCAGGCAAGAAAAGAACAGAGGTAGCTAAAATCCAGTAAGAAAACATTTCAAGATTCTATATATAGCATTGTAATTTAAGTTCTCATCTGCATCTCATTATCTTAATAATCCAAACAATAGTCCTTTGATGCCTTGCACAGGAGGATGGGAAATAATTTCCTTGGACAGGGTCCCCAGACTCTCTATCACATTAGATATTATTTCCAAATGCTGAGTGTCAACACAGTGTTTCACATTCTCCTAACCATTAAACAGATAATCTCCCTTCAGGGAAGGATGAGTTTAGCAGCCCACAAAGTAGCCATGTGGAAGAGACCTCTGGAATTCCAAAGTTCCAACAGAGATCCAGTGCAGCATGGGGAGCCTCCAGAACGGTTGCTTTATCCAAATGCATCCCCCTTCTGGAGTCTTTACAGACAAAACTCATTTTTGTCTGTAAAGACTCCAGAAGCCATGTAGAATTTATTTCACTTTTTTCTCCTGGAAATGTAATGTTTTTAAAAAGATTTGATTTTGAAATATTTCAAACTTACAAAGAAGTTGCAATAATAGTACAAAGGATCCTATGTATCCTTCACTCAGATTCTTCAAATGTTAATTGATTAGCACTTTTGCTTTCCCATTCTGTCTCTCTAATTATATATAACTGTCATCATTACTATTGTCTAACCATTTGAGAGCAGGTTGCAGATATCATATCTCTGTACCCCTAAATACTTCAGTGTATAGGTCCTATAAAAACAAGGGTGCTTACCATGTTCATGGATAGGAAGAATCAATACCGTGAAAATGGCCATACTGCCCAAGGTTATTTATAGATTCAATGCCATCCCCATCAAGCTACCAATGAGTTTCTTCACAGAATTGGAAAAAACTGCTTTAAAGTTCATATGGAACCAAAAAAGAGCCCGCATTGCCAAGACAATTCTAACTCAAAAGGACAAAGCTGGAGGGGTCATGCTACCTGACTTCAAACTATACTACAAGGCTACAGTAACCAAAACGGCATGGTACTGGTACCAAAACAGAGATATAGACCAATGGAACAGAACAGAGTCCTCAGAAATAATACCACACATCTACAGCCATCTGATCTTTGACAAACCTGACAAAAACAAGAAATGGGGAAAGGATTCCCTATTTAATAAATGGTGCTGGGAAAATTGGCTAGCCATAAGTAGAAAGCTGAAACTGGATCCTTTCCTTACTCCTTATACGAAGATTAATTCAAGATGGATTAGAGACTTAAATGTTAGACCTAATACCATAAAAACCCTAGAAGAAAACCTAGGTAGTACCATTCAGGACATAGGCATGGGCAAGGACTTCATGTCTAAAACACCAAAAGCAACGGCAGCAAAAGCCAAAATCGACAAATGGGATCTAATTAAACTAAAGAGCTTCTGCACAGCAAAAGAAACTACCATCAGAGTGAACAGGCAACCTACAGAATGGGAGAAAAGTTTTGCAATCTACTCATCTGACAAAGGGCTAATTTCCAGAATCTACAAAGAACTCAAACAAATATACAAGAAAAAAACAAACAACCCCATCAAAAAGTGGGCAAAGGATATGAACAGACACTTCTCAAAAGAAGACATTCATACAGGCAACAGACACATGAAAAAATGCTCATCATCACTCGCCATCAGAGAAATGCAAATCAAAACCACAATGAGATACCATCTCACACCAGTTAGAATGGCAATCATTAAAAAGTCAGGAAACAACAGGTGCTGGAGAGGATGTGGAGAAATAGGAACACTTTTACACTGTTGGTGGGATTGTAAACTAGTTCAACCATTATGGAAAACAGTATGGCGATTCCTCAAGGATCTAGAACTAGATGTACCATATGACCCAGCCATCCCACTACTGGGTATATACCCAAAGGATTATAAATCATGCTGCTATAAAGACACATGCACACGTATGTTTATTGCGGCACTACTGACAATAGCAAAGGCTTGGAATCAACCCAAATGTCCATCTGTGACAGACTGGATTAAGAAAATGTGGCACATATACACCATGGAATACTATGCAGCCATAAAAAAGGATGAGTTTGCGTCCTTTGTAGGGACATGGATGCAGCTGGAAACCATCATTCTTAGCAAACTATCACAAGAGCAGAAAACCAAACACTGCATGTTCTCACTCATAGGTGGGAACTGAACAATGAGCTCACTTGGACTCGGGAAGGGGAACATCACACACCGGGGCCTATCAGGGGGAGGGGGGAGGGGGGAGGGATTGCATTGGGAGTTATACCTGATATAAATGATGAATTGATGGGTGCTGACGAGTTGATGGGTGCAGCACACCAACATGGCACAAGTATACATATGTAACAAACCTGCACGCTATGCACATGTACCCTAGAACTTAAAGTATAATTAAAAAAAAAAAAACAAGGGTGCTTTTCTTACATAAACACAGTACAATTATTACAATTAAGGAGGTAACACTGCTACACTGTTATCTAATCTTTAGACCTTATTGAAATCACCACTGTCCCAGCAACAGACTTTATGGCAAAAGGATCAAGGATCCAATCTAGGATCAGGCATTACCTTAGATCTCTTTAGTCTCTTTTAATCTTGAACTCTTCCTTTTTTTATTTTTTATTTTGCCCTTTAGGACCTTAACATGTTTGAAGAATATAAACCACCTGTTTTACAGAATGTCCCTTAATTTGGGTTTGCCTAATGCTTCTTCATAACTATTTTCAGGTTACACATATTTGGCAGGAATATCACAGAAGATACATTGGCTCTTTCACAGTGTATTATCACACATGATGTCAATTTATCATGTTAGATTTTTTTGTTTTTGTTTTTTGAGACAGGGTCTTTCTCTGTCACCCAGGCTGCAGTGCATTGGCATAATCATAGTTCACTGCAGTCTTGAATCCCTGGCCTCAAGCAATCCTCCTGCCTCAGCATCCCCAGGTAGCTGGAACTGTAGGCATGTACCACCACACCTGGCTAATGTTTTATTTTTCATAGAGATGGAATCATCCTATGTTGCCCAGGTTGGTCTCGAACTCCTAGCCTCAAGTGATCCTCCCACCTCAGCCTCTCAAAGTGCCGGGATTATAGATAGGTGTGAGCCATGGCACCCAGGCTAGTTTTTCCTATTGTTAATGTTATTGTTCTCTTTGTAATTAAGAAAAATCTTGTGGGGAGATACTTTGTGACCATGTAAATATTGTTTTTCTTCTCAAATTTGTACCCACTAGTTTTATCTTTCAAAACATTTTAGAATTTGACCCATTTGTAACTTTGGCTAAACACAACAAAGATATACTATTAATTAACGCTCATCTCCCCAGAAAGCCACATGTAAGAAGGGTGCACTTTGTGGCACACGAGGCAACCCCATGACAGAGCCCTGATACCCTGAGACCGGGCTTGCTCTCTCTGGGTGTCTTAGAAGTTCACTATGTCTCTAAAGATTCCTTCCACTCTCACTGGGAAAGAAACGTTTCAAATAGTCCTCCAATTTGGAAGTTGGGACAAACTGGGCCCCTGGCAGCCTCCAGAGAATCTAGTCTTATGCTCTGAGAGTGGGGTCTGGTGCTTTGTTCTGGGGCTTTATCTGCAGAGCTTTTGTTTTTTCATGTCTGTGGATCTCTTTATGATGGTTTCTCATTGTTTACATTGGAAGTCACTAACTTTCACCTCTGGCAGAAGCCAAAGCTCTGAGCCTCTGTCTGAATGGTAGACTAGAGCAAGTATGAGAATAACCGCCTGCTACCATGCAAGATCTCAGTCTCTTTATTCTTCAAAAGACCTTGTGGAAATGCAAACAGCTTGGGAGAGGTTGTACCAGAAACAGGACAGACAGACACCTCTTTTAGGGAGGAACTCCTGCCTCATTTGGGAGGGCTGCCCACCACCATAGTCCCCTGGGTGCCGGCCCCTGTTCTTTCCCTCTGTCTGCCACCTGACGTAATGAGCAGGACACACACCCGTGGGGTCAGCCTTATCCTTTCAAACCCTGCTCTTATTTACAAACAAATGAGAAAAAAGAAAAAAGGAAGAAGTTGACATACTTTTCTGTCTGCTCATGGTCCGGTGGGGACTTTAGGCTGCCAGGCTCTGCAGTACCTGCCATCATCACTTAGAAGGCCAGAGCAGGAGCTGCTGAGTGCAGCCTGGGCACCCGCAGCCTCGCCACTCCAGAAGAGGCCAAATGCATTCTCTTTTCATGTGTTGCTTAAAAAAGAAACCTGTGATATGAATTGAAGTTCGAGGGGTAGGATTTAAAAAAAAATAGCTTTATTGAGATATAGTTCACATACCATACTATTCATTCATTTGAAGTGTACAATTTGATGGATTAGTATATTCACAGAGTTGCATAGTCGCAGCCACAATCAATTTTAGAACACTTTCATCACTCTAAAAAGAAGCCCATACCCATTAGCAGTGACTCCCAAGGGGTAATTTAAAAAATGGCAGACCCTCTGCTTCTTGAACAATAGTTGCCCATCTTTTGTTCCCTTCCTGGATTTAACTGTTCAGTTGCTATCTTCCAGCTGAACTGTGCCTGCACTGGGCTCTTGTGAAGATTTAATTAATTGATGGCAGCTATGCAGTTGAGTTTTCTTCCCTGAGATGCACTAATTTGAACTTGTGTTTAATATATTTAATTTTGAACTTCTGACTTTTTCCCTAGGGAATCATAAATGGGTCATCCTTAGACAAATTACAGGATTACGGAAATCATCTTTTCTAAAATTTACAGCTTAAGTCGCACTTTCACACAGACAATGTTATTTTATTTTCCCAAACAACAGATGTAAAAATAACAATAGAAATCATTTATAAAGTGCTTATTCTGTGCCAGGCAGCTCTTAGAGTTCCCATATGTGTTCACATAATTCATTTAATCCTGTTATGGTCTGAATGTGTCTCCCAGAATTCATAGGTTGAAACTTAATTGCCAATGGGCATAGTATAAAGAAGTGGGGCCCTGGGAGGTGATTAAGTCATAAGACAAAGCCCTTGTGGATGGAATTAGTGCCTTATAAAAGGGTTTGACTACCATGGCACATGTATACCTATGTAACAAGCCTGCACATTCTGCACATGTATCCCAGAACTTAAAGTACAATTTTTAAAAAAGGGTTTGAAAGGGCCAATTCATTCCTTCAATCTCTTCTGCCATGTAGGGATGCAGCGAGAAGGCCCTCACCAGACACCCAATGCCTGCACCTTGATCTTAGACTTCTCAACCTCCATAATTGTAAGAAATAAACCTCTGTTGTCTGCTAATTATTCAGTCTCAGGTATTTTGTTATTGTAGCACAGCTGGATAAGATGAACCCTCAACCACTAGATGAGACAGATGTTGTTAAAATTAGCCAGAGGTGCAGAGAGGTTAAGTGACAACAAGCTCGAGATCATAGAGCTAGTAAGAGCAGAGCTGAGATGTGAGCATATGCAGTTTGATTCTAATCTGAATGCTACCCTCCACTCTAATTGCTTCCAGTGTTCCCATTTGAGAAGAAGAACTGAGTCTTTGAGAGGTTATACATTATAAGAAGGATCTGGTTAGGACTTAAATACTATACAAGTATTCAGATCCCAAGCCCAATGCTATAACCAGTCAACATGCCTCCGTCAATGACTTACCTCAGTATCTTGCCAGATACAAAGAACTGAGTTTTTCCTCTAAGTCAAAAGAAAAAGGAATACAAAATATTCCCTACTGAAGCTTTATGTCATCAACTATATTGTTATGATGATATTAAGCAACATGCAGAAAAGCTACCAAAATATTATAAAGTTGGCTATACTTTTGGTGGGCCAGAAATACTTTTCAAACAAATCTCCAAGGTCAGTTTTCTCTTCTTTGCTTTTGCCTCTGCCTTTGTTACCTCTCTGGATTTCTCTTTCTTAATGTCTCCTATTCACAAATAAGGAATGAAGCACATGGATTTAATAACCAAGGCAGTGATTCATGTGTACTTTCATCTAATCAGAAAGAGTAGTGGCAGGCCCAAGAACTCATTTTGGTTGTATATCATTTTAACAGAGTTGACACACATGTCCTTTAGAGGGAAAATAATAAAAATGTAAAAAGCGAAAGCCAGCACAGACCTGCCAGCTGCAATGATTGGTTACACAGAAGAGATCCATGGAATTCTGAAGCCATTTGGGTTTTGTTAAGTTTGCTGAAATAGCACCAACTGTGATCTCTACCACTTTAAATGGTTTAATGACTTTTGGATAAGCCTTCAGAATTAAATGGTTAAATCACCAAATGCTTCATAAAATAATTATGCAAACAATTTTCTGGCTAATTATCTAACATGAACAGAAGCACACAGCTGCTAAGATATATAATTGCCATTTCATCAGGGCTGCCTATTGTATTTACATAATTCCTTTACTGATCTTGGTGTGGTTTGGTGGGAGGGAACTAACATAACATCTCATGACATGAACAAGTTAAAGGCATAGCTCCTGCCCCAGCTGGTAGATAACAATAGCGACTTTGATTTTTTTGAGGGAATGGATAAGGGCCTTCAAATCAAATGTACATTTGTGTGGCATATATAAGACTTAAGCAGGCATATTTAAAAGAATGTTGGGCAGAGATAAATATCTTCCCTATTAGGTACATAATGTGCATGTAAAGAAGTAAATATATCATCATTGCACAGTCCGCAGACTGAGCACCCTCATGTAAGCAGCACCCAGAGCAAGAAACAGAATATTACCAGGACCCCTAAAAGCCTCCCTTATCCCTCCTTTTCGTTTCTGTTCCCTCCAAGGGTAGTTACTGTCCTAACCTCTATCAGCAGAGACTAATTTTGTCAGTTTTGTGTTAAATTTTAATGAAATCATACAGTGTGTGTTCTTTTGTGTAGCTGATTTTGTTCACCATGTTTTTAAGATTCATCTATACTGTAATTTGCTTATTCTCATTGTTGTATAGCATCCCATTGAGTAAATATACTATCCCAATTTATCTATCATTTTACTATTGATGCTGTTTGGATAGTTTCCAGTTTGGTGATATTATGAGTAAAGCTGCTGTGAATGGTGCACATTCTCTCTTGGTGAACATATGAGCACATTGCACTTAGGTCTCTAGGACGGGGATTGTGTTGTGGGGTGTGCATATCTTCAGCTGTATTAGATACTACCAAACCAAACACTTTTCCTGAAAGGTTGTACCAACTTGCACCCTACCAACACTAGAGGAAAGTCGGGATAAATGTTTTGAAGAATGCTAACTGATGCAGGCTAAATTTTAAAGGGCAGTGTCGAGTAATGAGAAGAGTGGACAGTAGATCTAATGGAAAGGACCCCAACAATATGACTTAGTGAATAAAGGATAGATTCTGAGACAGCAGCCTAATGGAGGGAGCAGTCACAGTTCAAGATCATTTAGTGGTAGGAGAAGCTCCTTGGATGTTTATCACCCACTTTGTGTTCCTCTCCAGCTCTGATGCATGCACCCATAGCATGCATCCCGGAGAATCACCCCAGGTTGATTCTTTCTTTTTTCTTTAGTCCGAGTGGAGCATGCTCAAGGGCACCCAGGTCTGAGGTAGCACTTTGGAGCCTTGGGAATGCCTTGTTTCTTAATATATGGCTGCCCTTGCTAGGGCATACAAATTCTTGTACCCTCTTACTGGTGTCTAGCAGCTCTGAGGCAAGGGTACTATAGACTAAATGTTTGTGTTCCCCAAAATTCATACATTGAAATCCTAAGCCCACCATGTGATGGCATAAGGAGGTAAGGCCTTTGGTAGATAATTGGGTCATAAGGGTGGAGTCCTCATGAATGGGATTGGTGCCCTTATAAGAGAGGCCCCAGAGAGCTCTCTGTCTCCTCCACTGCATGGGGACACAGTAAGGAGATGGCCATCTACAGGTGGGGAAATAGGCCCTCACCAGAACTCGACCGCGCTGGCATCTGAGCTTAGAATTCCAGCCTCCAGACTATGAGAAATACACCAACAAAGAAAAGAGAATGAAATACTAAAATTATTTGATACACACACACACAAACACACACACACACACACACACACACACGAAAGACAAAAGAACAAAGAGGACCAATAAAAAACAGACAGAAATATGATAGACTTAAACCCAGTCATATTGATAATTAGATGAAATGCTAATGAATTATTCCAATTAATTGGCAGAGATTGTCAGACTGGAAAAGAAAAGCAATAACGACAACTAAAACCCAAGTATATGCTATTCACAGGAGAGGTACTTTAAGTACAAAGACAGAAGTTGAAACTTAAAGGCTAGAAAAATACATACCATGCATGCACTAAATATTAGAAAGCCAGTAAAACCAAATCAATATCAGACAAAATTGACTTCAAGACAAAGAGTATTACCAGAGATAAGAAAGTCCAATTCATAATGATAGAAAGAACCAATTCATCCAGAGAACTAACAATCTTAGATAAGCCTGCATTTGCTATTTAAAGTGTATATAACATTGAGTTAATTGGCAAAGTTGTTCCCTGCTTTTTTTGTGGAAGAGCTCCTATCCTTCCTGCTGCTGTTGTATACCCAGGAATGCTGTGATGATGGAGATGGTTTAAATGATGTTTATAAGGTATTTAATTGTATATGCAAGGTAGTTAAATGATATGTTTCTTCCTGCCATGAAACTGTATTTGGAGTTGAGGTGATAATTTTTTATTTCTTTTTAAATTTGAAAATTAAAATGTTACTGTTTATATGACTGTAATCCCTAGTTCATGGACCATATATAGAGATCTCTTTTGCAGGTTTCTCTAGCCAACAGTTGTTGTCAGAGGCGTGTGAACCAGAGCAACTTTATCTGAAATAGGAGCTGGGTAAAATGAGGCTGAAACTTACTGGGCTGCATTCCCAGACGGTTAAGGCATTCTAAGTCACAGGATGAGACAGGAGGTCAGCAAAAAATGCAGGTCATAAAGACCTTGCTAATAAAACAGGTTGCAGTAAAGGTGCCAGCCAAAACCCACCAAAACCAAAATGGCGACGAGAGTGACCTCTGGTTGTCCTCACTGCTACACTCCCACCAGCGCCATGACAGTTTACAAATGCCATGGCAATGTCAGGAAGTCACCCTATATGGTCTGAAGAAGGGACGCATGAATAATCCACTCTTTGTTTAGCATATCATCAAGAAGTAACCATAAAAATAGCCAACCAACAGCCCTCAGGGCTGCTCTGTCTGTGGAGTAGCCATTCTTTTCTTTGTTTACTTTCTTAATAAACTTGCTTTCACTTTTCACTTGCCCTGAATTCTTTCTTGAGTGAGATCCAAGAACCCTCTCTTGGGGTCTGGATCTGGACCCCTTTCCTGTAACACTGTGACTTTAAAAAAAGGCTGGGTCAACAACCCAGTACAGTCTATGTCGTGGCCATAATGTACCCTGTGGTGGGACTATCACTTTGATGTTTCTTTCTATGCATTAGACTACAGTTGGTCCATGCATTGCTAAAATCCTGACATTAAAGCAAAGGGAGCAATCAGTAAGTAATTTTGATGCTCTACCATGATAACAATCCACATGAAAACACATTGAGTCATCCATTATTAAACATTTCCCAAAGTTTGTGCTATGAAGTTTAATTTGCCATGAAGTTGTTTGGAACACAGAATTAAATGCAAACTATAGAAAGACTGTCATATTTACCTAATAAAATGAATTAAAGGAGACCTTTAGAAAAGGAAAAGGAGAAATAGAGCTTCTTTGAATTCAAAAGAATCCCCTGTCAGTCATCTCAACCAGCAATTTCCAAATTTAATAAATACACAACTCGTCTGCAAAGGTTTTTAAAGTGCAGATACCTGGGTCCCATTCCCAGAGATTAAGATTAATGGTTCATGTTATGACCCAGGAATCTAAATTTTAAACCATCTTTCTAAGATTATGATGCAAACAGACCTCAGACTACACTTTTAGAAACAGCAATCTAGTTTCAACATATCATACATGATAGGTGGCTTCCAGAAAGTTTATCCTTATTCTGAGCCAAGTCGTCCTTTGCCTTCTGTATGTTCAGGCTGTTCCTTCAGAAGCTACACAGAATAGCTCAAATACCTCTCCTATTACAACAGCCCTTCATATTATTTGATGTAATAATCTGGCCTCCTTAACAAACCCCTCCTTTTCTCCCCAGGCTAAATACTCCCAGTTACTTTGACATTTTCTCAAATAGTGTATTTACAAACATCACCCACCGTTTGCTGTGTGTGTCTAAAAATGCAATATGAGAGCTGAAAAACATATTTCAATTTATCTTCACCATCAAAAAATATAACGAGGGCCATTACCTCTCCTTGTTCGCCTTTACGCTTTTAAACAGGTAGTGTATGTCCTCTAACTTTGTCTTTTTTTAAAAGATGTTTTGGCTATTCTGGGCCCTTCACAGTTCCATTAAAATGTATGAGCAATTTCAAGTTGTCCAAAAGAGTCTGCTCGCATTTCGGTTGCATTGCCTTAAATCTGTGCATCAATTTAGGTAAAATTAATATTTCAATAATATTTATTCCTATAATTTATGAACAGAGTATATATCTAAATTTATTTGGATCTTGTTTAATTTTTTTTCTGCCTTGTTTCATGGGATTTATCCCCCAGTGGTTCATGTCTTGATGTTGTTGAAAATTTTAAAAGGAAAGTTTAATTGTTCATTGCTACTATTTTGAAATCTAATTAATTTTTATATGTTGTGTCTTGTAACTATGCTAAACTCACTTATTGGTTCTATTAGCTTTTTGGTAGGTTCCATAGGATTTTCTATTTAGATTATAATGTCATCTGCAAATAAAGATGGTGTTACTTCTTTTCCAATATGGATGCCATTTATTGTTTTCTTGTCTTATTTCACTGACAAGAACTTTTGATACAACACTGAATAGAGTGGGGAGAGTGGACATCCATGCCACCTTTTCCTAGTCTTAGAGGTAAAACATTCAGACTTTCACCACTAGGTGTGATGTTAGTGTTTATGAAGACTCCAATTAAGAAACAAGACAGAGAACACTCAGGCAAGAATCTCTACTTCTTTTCCACAGAAGTGGCTCTGCAGCTTTTCATCTAACACTGGTGTTCTTTTTGTAAATGATTGATTTTTCCACATCTGAATACTGATAAATCTGTAATCAGTTGTAGTTTTTTGTAGATCCACTTTGTAAGGTTGAAAAAGTTCCCATCGATTCCTTCTTGGCTGAGAGACTTGCTTGTTTTTCTTTTTATTTATTTGTTTTTCAAATTGGGAACAGAGTAGCGATTGGCATACTATTTCTATAAACGGACAAATGTACACTTTTTAGGCTTTCTGAGACATACATTGTCTCTGCCATTTCTTCTCCTCCCCCTCCCCCTC
>NC_045441.1:80797260-80837127 GCF_002776525.5 Piliocolobus tephrosceles | reverse complement strand
CTTCTTCTTCTTCTTCTTCTTCTTCTTCTTCTTCTTCTTCTTCTTCTTCTTCTTCTTCTTCTTCTTCTTCTTCTTCTTTCTTCTTCTTCCTCTCTTCTTCTTCTTCCTCTTCTTCTTTTTTATACAACTGTTTAAAAATATAGAAAGACATTCTTAGCTTGTGGGCCATAGAACTGTAGTTTGCTAACCCCTGACCTAGAAGTTTGTTATACCTACAATTTCACAGTTAACACTAAGGACAGTAGTATCGAATTGCTAAGCCTCCACCTCCTGGTTTTGGGATACCAGAGGAATAGAATGAACTGACAACCTAATTTTAGTTCTTAAATATATTACTTTTTGTGAAAGTATTCACATGAAATGATCATAATCTTATCTATATTGACTCGTTAACATTGACAGATAAGACTAATGGAAGAGGATGTAAGTATTATAAACATTAATTGATAAATAGAATGCCTTTTGCTCATCTACAAAATTTCTAGTCATCAGAGTAACACATACTGTCCCCTGTTGGTCTGGATGGACCAGCCACAAACATTCTCAATTCTTTCAGTTCCTTTACCCCCTCCAAATCTGGATGTTAAAACACTCATCTGTACTCACAAACCAACTAAAGGAGACTTGCTTTTCTACATCAATTTACTTGCATAACTAGAACAGAAAAATCCAAAAGAACAAAATACTTCCATTTTCCCCTATGCTTTCATATTTTAAAAAATATTTTCAGCAGGACTAGTTTGAGCTCTGAAAACAGGGAAGTTTTGAAAATAGTTTCCACCACCATTTGCTTGTTTGTTTGTTTTGTGCTTTTGTTCCTTTTGGTATGCAGCTCTGTGAATTTCAAAACATGTAGATACATGTAATTACCACTATAAAAAGCACACATGCATCACACCCCAAAATCTCCTCCATGCTGTCATTCTATAATCACAACTATCCCCTCCTCCAACTCCTGGCAACCACTGATCTGTTCTCCACCACTATAGTTTTGTCTTTTCAAGAACGTCATGTGAATGGGATTATAGAATAAATAACCTTTTGAGATGGCTTCTTTTACTCAGCATAGTGTCTTTGAGATTCACCCAACTTGTTGAATGTATCAACAGTCTATTCCTTCTTATTGCTGAGTAGTATTTCATTGTAGGAATGTACCACAATTTGTTGAACTATTCACCTGTTAAGCAACAGAACATTTAGATGCTTTTACTAGTAAAGCTACTATGAACTTTCATATTCAGCTTTTTGTGGGACCATAAATTTTTATTTCTCTGGGATGAACATTCAGGAGTGAGAGAGTTGGATCGCTAGTAAGCGTATGTTAACTTTACAGAAAACTGCCAAACCACTTTCCAAAATAGTTATATCATTTTGCATTTACACCAGCAATGTATGAGAGTTTTAGTTGCTCTATGTCCTGGTCAGCACTTGGTATTATTAGTATTTTTATTTTAGTTATTCTAGTAGGTATGAAGCAGTATTGAATCATGGTTTTTTAATTTGCATTTCCCTAATAGCTAATAATGTTGAATACCTTTTCATGTGCTTATTTGCCATAGTTAAATCCTCTTTGATGAAGCGTCTGTCCAAGCCCCTTACCCATTTGTAAATGTTGTTGTTGTCATCTTTTATTGAGTTTTGAGAGTTCTTTACATATACCGATAGAAGACCTTTGTAAGATATGTAATTTGCAGTATTTCCTCCTAGTCTGTGGCTTATTTTTTTCATTCTTTTGACCATGTCCTTAACAGAGCAAAATTTTTTAATTTTGATGAAGAGTAATGTTTCCAATTTTTATTTTATGGATGGTATTTTTGGTGTCATTTGGGCTCATCATCTAACCCCAGGTCATAAAGATTTTCTCTTATGTTTTCTTCTTAAAGTTTTGTAGTTTCATGTTTTATATTTAGAGCTAGGCTCTATTTTGAGTTAATATTTGCATAAAGTGTGAAATTAAGGTCAAATTCATGTTTTTACATAAAAAGATAAATTATTCCAAAACCATTTATTGAAAAGACTATTGTTTCTTCATTGAATGGTTTTTGTCAACTGCCTTTGTCAGAGATTAAATGGCCATATTTGTATAAGTCTATTTAGAGATTCTCTTTTGTTCTGATGCACTTGTTATCTCTTCACCAATTCCATTCCACTGTTTTGATTACTGTAACTTTATAGTAAGTCCTAAAAATTTTACTTATACTGAAAGAACTCCAACATTATTTTTTTCAAAATTATTTTAGTTTTTCTAATTTCTTTTCTCCCATATAAATTTTAGCGCCAACGTGTTTATATCTACAAAAAAAAAAAAAAATTGCTGGGATTTTGATTGGTGTTGCTTAAAACTATAGCTCACTTTGGAAGAATTGGCATCTTTACTATGTTAAGTCTTCCAAACAATGAACACTGTATGTCTCTCCATTTATTTAGATCTTCTTTGATTTCTTTCATTAGCATTTTGTAATTGAACATGTAGCAAATATAGCATGTTAGTTATGGTTATGATACAGTTACAGTTGCTAGATTTATAACTATTTCATTTTTAGAACTATTTTAAATGGTATATATTTTTAAATTTAGTTTCCTATTTTCATTGCTTCTATATATAGAAATACATTGATACATGAATATTGATCTTTTGTTCACATTCTCTTTACAGAATCCATTAGCAAATACTGAATAGTTTCTCATGTTACTCACTCTCACCAGAGAAAGCAGAGCATTAGACCCCTGAGGCTAGGACACAGCACAGAAGCAGGACAGGAAGGAAGAATGGTGCATGTGGAACAGCCTAGGCTTTAGGTAAAATCAGACAGCTCTAGGACCCTAGCCTGTATTCTTAAATGTGTGACTTTGGGCAATCCTTTTGCGGAGGACTGGCATACTGTAAGTTCTCAGCAAGCAATAGCTTTCCTTGATGAAGAGAAGATGGAAAAGCCTAGAGCTGTCATTTTCAGGTTTTTTCCTTTTTAAGCACTGGAGTTTTTGTTTGTTTGTTTGTTTGTTTGAGACAGAGTTTCACTCTTGTGGCACAGGCTGGAGTGCAATGGCGCAATCTCAGCTCACTGCAACCTCCGCCTCCTGGATTCAAGAGATTCTCTTGCCTCAGCTCCTGAGTAGCTGGGATTACAGGCATGCACCACCATGCCCAGATAATTTTGTATTTTTAGTAGAGGCGGGGTTTCTCCGTGGCTTATATGTCAAACCCATAAAAATGGAACTGCTCTAGCAGAGTGGTAGTGTCCTAGCTGTATTTGTATGAGTCTACTTCTGGACCTTACCCTATCTCTTCAGCAATTCCCACTATTCTCTAGAATATCAGGGAGCACTGTTTGAGAAAAAAATTGTTTGCAGTATCAATATAGGAGACCCTGTGAAGGTGGCCAGACTCCACAGGGTCAGAGCAGAGCCGTATGTATAGCCTTGCTACTCAAAGTATAGTTCCTGAACCATCAGCATCACCTGCATCCCAGGCTCATCTCAGACATACTGAATGAGAATCTGCATTCCTGTTGTAATTGTCCAGCTGATCTGTGATCTGTGCACACCTTAGGGTTTTAGATGCTCTGGCACAATGTGAGGAGTAGAGAGAAAGCACACGATAGAGTCATCACAAAATGTGAGGCATACCAAGAGAGTGCAACTAAATTCTGTCAAGGCTGCATTCCATTAATCCTCTTTAGAAATTTAATAATTTGTGTGCTATTATTAGCATTTCTCAGATGTCTTCAGGGAGTATGAGTTTATTAAAAGGAAAATACATTTTACTTATCTTTTCACTTTGACCCTTCAGACCCCTTTTTGGATTTCTAAATTATCTTTTTATTATGTCAACAACCTTTACCCTCATGAGGATTCATGGCTTGTAATTATTTTGGTTAAGAAAAATAAACTTTCCTGTCACAAACAGAAAATCCATAATAATCTGACTCTATAATGTGAGTTGTTAATGAAATATTAGCTATTTTAGTAAAATGGTACTACACAGCAATTATGAAACAAGACAGAGAACACTCAGGCAAGAATCTCTACTTCTTTTCCACAGAAGTGGCTCTGCAGCTTTTCATCTAACACTGGTGTTCTTTTCGTAAATGATTGATTTTTTCACATCTGAATACTGATAAATCTATAATCAAGCTCTGATGTTAATATTGTGCCAAGATGAAAAACAGAATAATAATGACACAGCAGGGTTACAACATTGAAAGAGAAATTGGGAATTCAGCATATTGAAAAGAGGATTTATTATCTATTTCTTTTGTGATGTGACCCGGAGTCCAGAAATTGCAGTATCCTTCCAGTTCCTTCATCTATAAAGTTTGGATGAGTTATGATTTTCAAACTATTCTACGGCTATGGAACCCTTTGTGCAAAGGAAATGGTCCATGGTGGCTGTATGTGTTAAAGAAATGTAAAAGGGACAGCAAGCTGACGTGGTGAGCAAAGTTTGAAGCTCATGGGCAAGTTACTCAGGTGTTGTTGAGCTCTGAAAATGGGGCAGTGTTTGGAAATCAGTGGATTGAAGACAGCTGGTATTTACCTAAATGATTTTATATTTATTCTTGGTTTTTGTTTTTAAAGTACCAGTTACAAAGATGAGGGGAATCTCTGTTAAAGCAAGCGGGCCTGGCTGTCACTAGGTTACCATCAGGTATATCAAATGCCATCGGTTCTTTCTGAGCAAGACATTTGCCATTCCTCCTCTCCTTGCAGTTCCCACAGCCACCATCCTAGCTCAGGCAAATACAACTTGTGCTGGAAAATTAGAACAGCCTCCCAAATAGCCTCCCCTTCCACCTCCAGTTCTTTGGAAGACAAAGCCAAGGTTCATACATACCAAACAGGTAGGACATCCTGCAGTTTGCTCATGGCTTTGTTATAAAGGCCCACTACCACGGAGAACAGAGTTCAAAATCCCCTGCCTGCCATGAAAAGCTCCGCTATTTCATCTCTAAGCAGCTTTCTCTTTATCATTGCTCCCTTTGGCAAGCACTATAATCTAGTCAACAGTAGCTATTCTCTCTTTCTAATCTGCAACCTACCCAGTGTCTTTCTCTCACTACTCCCTTTGTCTATTACATCATATCTTTCCTTTGTCTAAATAATACCCACTTTTCAAGGACTCAGTTAAAATGCCACCTCCTCCCTGAAGTCCTTCCTGAGTTTCTCTGTCCTTCCAAAGTTCTCCCCATCCCTGCCCCTGCTCCTCAGACTACTACTATCACTCTATTGCTATCTATAACTATCACTCTATTACTATATATGTATCCCATTCTGAGCACATATTCAGTTCCAGTTTGATTATAAGTCTATACATCTAGCTCATTTTATATTATTATTGCTTCCATTGCCTCTCATATTGGCTCTTTAGAAGATGCATCATATCGTATTCATATCTCATGTTGTGTAGCATATGCCAGATACTTAGCAGATATTTGGTGAAAAATTATAGTGTGTCTTGTACAATATGATAATTGCCTCCCTGAGAAAATCTGTTACAAAAAGAATTTTTTCAATAGGAAAAAGGGGTTACAGCTATTAAATTTAACCCATAACAAAATTATTTTTAACATGAATTTCAAGAATCAGGTTTTGAAATAACTCTAAATATATGTTGTTACTGTAAGCAGATATGTATTGAGTAAGCATAACTCTCTCAAACAACTTGTTGAAATGCATTCTTCTCTTGCTTTTAACTCATTCTTTGGGAGCTTCTTGATCTCCTTTATTACCCTTGATTCTGAACTTGGGCTTTTGCTGACAACACAGTTCCTAATTACTCACAGTGAACCAAATACAGGGAGGGTAACTGAAAAACCAGGATGGAACAGAGAAGTTAGTTACCCAAAATAATTATGAGTTTCTTTGCTCTGCATAGGAAATTTAAATTATGATATCATTATTCCCCACAGGAAGTATTGAGAAATAAAGAAATATATCCCTCCTAACCCCATTTCCATTGGAATTCTGACCTCTCTTCCCTTGGGTATTGTTGGGGGCCTCTCTCTTTACTCATCTAATTCCCTCCTCCCAGGAGAAAGAGTGTACTGACTGGTCAAGGCTTTATGTAATCCATGGGTCCTGGTTTTAGCTGTGAGCCATCTGGGTACCACAGGTTTTGAGCTCCCTTCTACTCCCAGACCCACAGTTAATTGGGTAAACGGATTTGGAGCCTGTTTCTCAGACAGAGTCAACCTGTCAGGGAGATACTATGGCTTGGATTCAGGAACATATTAGAAAAATTTCATGTTGACCTCAGTTTCAATCTGTGTTCTCTAATCCAGACATTAGTAGACTGCATTTTTAGGGATGTGGTCATTTTCTCTACACATAGCAAAGTCTATACTTGTTCCCTTTGGCCTGTTATCTTTATACCTATTCTCTCAGTCAGAACATGGAAGGGAGGAGAGGTGAATCTTAGGCCCTCCAGTCTTTGACATAAATACTCTCTTGCATTTGTGAAACATTTCATAATTTATAAAGCATGTTTAGTTCTAGTAGCTCACTTGATTTTCACAACCCTGAGAATTACCTTAAGATCTTCCTAGCCTTGCCCGTGACCTTTTCAGTGGCAGAAGATCCAAGTCACTGACACCAGAAAAATGTTCTCTTTATCCATCCTGAAACTGGGCCTTGGCAGTGATTTGAAGATTCTTTCTCTCCTGTTTCCTGTGAGCTATGGCTGGGAATTTTCTTTAGCAACACCCTCAAGCAGAGTTTCCTTATACATTGGGGCACAAAGCAGCATAAATAGACTAAGATGCCCACAAAATGCATGTGAGATGAAGTGACAGAAAGAAGAAGTGTAACTTGTAGATGACTAGCTTGGAAATCCAGCAGCTAGGGCAGAAATGCTGGAAAAGAAAGAGGATTTGAAAAAGCAAGTCCTCATTCCCTGATTCCTCTGACTTCCAGGTGATCAGGAGAATCTAATTTTAAAATCTGTAATAAAGTATAGTATACACTGGTAGTAAGGAAGAGTTGAGGCTCTTGGAGAACTGGAAGTCTATTTGAAGAAGCTGATGATACCTACTGATACGGACACTGGAAAGCAGTTAAATATTAATGAACCTTAACCTATGTATGCCTAGTGTTCCATTATTGGAACACTATGCTTGTGGAAATTATTTATATCCTACTATGCAAGGTCATTGCCAAGGTCTGATTTTTCACACAAAAAATTTGCAACCTCTGGCATAAATGGGTTGGTTCAAATAGGAACAAAACTATCTCCTATTTTCTTACTCCTCCTCCAAGCTAATGCATACTGCTGAGGCTACCCAAGATGGATAGATAGAAAGGCAGCTTGAGCCAGTTTCCCATTTATTTTCTAAAGGCAAGGAGGCCCCTTCTGAAATCGTTGCTTGGCAACCTTAAATTCAAATCTTCACCATTGGAGGCCACTCATGTAATCTGTAGACAAGACTCCAAAGTCTTGACTCACATGATCAGTAGGTATCATCGTCTTCTTCAAATAGTCTTCCAGTTCTCCGGGTGCCTCAATTCTTCCTCACTACCAGAGTATACTACAGTTTATTACAGATTTTAAAGCACATCAGTGAACACATGCCTTTTAAAGCTGGGCTCTTGAATTCTGACTGCTGTCCTTCTGGTGAGCTCCACTTGGCATGTTTTCCCTCTGTCTTTCCAGGCTAGCACTGACCTGCATGGTTTTCTTGGGTTGCTCCTATGTGGATTTCTCATACAACACCTTAAGGAAGAAGAAAAGAAAATGAACACTTATTGAGCATATATAATTTTTCAGGTAGGATGCCAAGTAATTTACAAAAGTTATCACATTTATCCTTACTCCTTATAGTAAGTCAAGGCATTATATGGCATCTCACCATTTATAAAATGGTCTTTCTTTATAATTCATATAAATTATTACTTCATTTAATCTTCACAGTTGTTCTGTTGTGAGAAGGGCATGATTCACGTTTCAGATCATGTGAAAAAACTGAGATCCAAAGAGGCTGATCAATACAAAGAGAGTTTTGAAAGAGCTAACACTTGCGCCTAGATTAGTATCCATTCTAGGAAGCTCTGAAAGGCCTACTTCCATGTAAGACCCACTCTGATGGCATGTGAAGAATGTAGGCTTCAGAATCATCCAGATGTGACAATCCAAGTCCTGGCTCTGCCATGTCTTAGCTCTGTGGCCTTGGTCAAGTCTTTTAACCTCATACTGCTCTTGTTACTTTATCTAAAATGGAGAAAATAATGCCTATCTCATAAAATGTCTGCATAATATAAATGAGATACATTTTGCCATGTGCCTGGAGCTTAATAGTTTTCAACAAACAAATGCTCATTTCCTTTTCTTTTCATTCATCCTCTAGAGCAGGTAATCATAAATGAAGGCATAGATAGGTGAAAGGCCCTGGATCAGAATCCGGGATTATATAGTCAGCAATGTGAGTACATGTTTATCAAAAGGGGGAATACCCTTTAAAAGTTGAAAGATGCTCTTCCAGGATGTATGAATCTCAAAATGTGTAATTAACCATTATTTTGAGCATTTTCCTCATGTGAGGTACCACGTTGGGTGCTGAAGGGGATATAAAAACATGGTCCTAGCTTCAGAGAGTGATCTTTGGTCTGCCATGAATGTCTATTCTTCTTCCAAAGACAGCTGTAGAAGGAAGCACAGATTCTTAGATTCTAGGCTACTCTCATGTCTCTAAGCAAGTGTTCCATTCTTGTGTGGTTTCTTAAGGAGTTTTCCTGCAACAACAGGGTCGAAGCAATAAAAGATAAAGTTTAAAAGTTAAAAGAGACCTTTATAATCTTCCATTAATAGTGCCCCTGGCAATCTCTCAGAAGCAGGGTTTGCTGGGTCTCTCTCAGCTCTTGTCTTCTGGTTTTAGAGGTCAGCCAGGCCTGCTTGTTCTAACATAGTTTTTTAAATTAGTGGGTCATGAAGTCAATTTAGTAGGTCTTGGCTAGCATTTTTCAAATAAAAAAGACCAGACCAAATTAGAAAAAAAAATCAAAATGCCTTGTATTTTATCCTCAGTGAACATGGTTTTTCTTTTTTCTTTTTTTTTTTTTTTTGTTTGTTTTTTTGTTTTTCATGAAACATTAGCCTGTATAGGACATTTTTTACTTCAGGTGACCAAAAATGTTTGCAAAACATGTTCTAAAAAACAAAATCTTACAAATTATAGCTGCCAGGAGTGTTTGTGGAATAAGTGGCAGGTTTCAGTCTTTAGGTTTAAATCTAGCACTTTGGAAGCTGTTTCATTCTAGGCATTGCTATTAAAATTTATGTAGCTGACATTAGATAAATGGTCTTCCCTTCTGTTGGCTACATGAACTAATCAGGTAGATTTCCCCCTGTTTTCATATTCATCTCTACCACCACCACAACCACCATGGTCTCCTATTTCCACAGGAGAATCTCTCTGGCAGGGCCCCTTGATCTAGTCTCTTACAGGCTGACGCATCCTTGCTCTTATTCTCTGCATCTCCTGAAAATGGATACATGATCAGTCCATCACCAGAAATAACTTAATCTAACTCTTAACTGCTCAGAAATGCATACAGAGTTCAAAAGATAGGGCAGATTTTGTTGCCATTCTTATTCTTCTCAAGTCATCTTCTGCTGTGTTTCTATGTCTCTGCCTTGTATGGATGCCTGGGAACACCTTCTTTCCTGGGATTCCCTCGTCTTCTTGGATAATTCAGTTTCGTTCCGCCACTATGCCTTATACTCTAACCAGCCAATCCCACAAGCTGTCACCATTCAGATCCAAATCAACAATTTTTTTTTTTCACTTGGATCTTCTCATGCTTCAGAGTGGAATTCTCTTAAAACTAAAACCTTTCTCTGGCTGATACTGCTCACTCCTCTAGACATAACTCTAATACATTGTTATTTTTAAAAGGGACAAAAGACATGAAGTGGACAGAACACATTTGTCTTATCTCATTAGACTGTAGATGTATTCTCTGCATCACAGGAGGTCCCCATATTGGAAAATCTGTGAGCTGACATTGAAATTTCTAAAGAACCTGTGATTTTATCCTGCTGAATAATGTTTGAACCAAAAGATTCTTAAAACATAGATATATATTAGTTCCCTCCCAGTGTCTTATAGTTCTATAGTTGTTCAGATAAGGAAGTGTTGGTGATGACTAGAATGACAACAGAAGGATTTGTGGAGTAGACAAGAGCTGAACCTGGATAGGTGGGCAGAAGCAATGTAAATAGGACTTTCTATGCAAATAGGACAAATAAAGATAATAGAAAGGAACCAGGAAACCCTGCATGAATTAATGGACCAGCCTGGTGGGATGGAGAGATGGATTGGAACTCGGTAGTGAGGTAGCATGGAAATACAGATTAAGACCAGATCCTTGAGGAAATACTTGAGTGCCAGGAAAAGAAGGGAAGCCTTGGTTTTTTAGCAAATGAAAGTCTTGATTTTGAGCCAAGCTTTCTGAGCAAACCAAAGCAAATGAAGCCTTGGTTTTTGAGTCTTGGATTTAGGGAGATTAACATTCTAGTTTGTGGAGCAGGATTTGGTACAAAGACACATCCAGCAAAGATAGACCATAGGAAGAGCCACTACAGTAATCCAGAGTTGAGGTAAACCAGGGCACCAACCAGAGTGATGCAGTGGGAATTGAAAGGGAAAAGTAAATATGAAGGCTTTTGAAGACAGTGTGCCATCAACTTGGGGCAATCTGATCAGCCATATTGTATTTATGTGCTCTGTCTTGAACCAGTTAATTTTCCCTTCAGATGTATCTTTCCTGAATATGCAAATTCTCATTAAGATACATGCCATATACCTGCTTTGAAGCTAAGTCAGACCCCACCTAATGCTAGCCTTTACCTCTTTCTTTCTCATTGGGTAATCAGCTCACTGAAGCAGATGTTACTTCCCGACTCCAGAGATGCCAACAGCCTCAGAAAGAAATGGATTATAGAACTGGGGTCTACACTCAGCATGATCCAAATATGGAAATCAAACTGAGGCCTTCTTAAGCTCTGTGCTTGGCAGTAAGAATGAAAAAGGGCTTAATGTTGGGCCTCAAAAGACACTGTGGTTACCAGGGCTTAGTGAGCACATTTACTTGCCCACAGAAGGTCTTGCCAATTAACACTAATGGTGTGCTTTCAATTTACCTTCATGGATTAATTTGACAAATATTTATTGGCTGCATACCAGGCACCAAACAAGGCAGTGGGGATAAAAAGATGCAAAGGGCAAAGTTCTTGCCTTTGATAGAGTTTCCTGTTGAGTGGGGGAAGACAGACCTATAAACAAGTAAATAATATTACACTGGAGTGCTCTGCCCTCTGCTTGTCCTCTGAGCACCCAAATTTGTAATAATCTGATGCTGTAGAGAGAGAGAGTTTGGGATTAAGGTTTTCACACTGCATACTTTCAATAATCATTTAGAAGGTCAAGAAGCCACCTATAAATAAATACCTTACAGTAAACCTTTTTTTGAGAAGAAGCAAAAATGAAAACTGGCCGGGTACAGTGGCTCACACCTGTAATCCTAGCACTTTGGGAGGCTGAGGCAGGTGGATCACCTGAGGTCAGGAGGTTGAGACCAGCCTGGCCAACATGGTGAAACCCCATCTTTACTAAAAATACAAAAATTAGCCAGGTGTGGTGGTGTGCACTTGTAGTCCCAGCTACTTGGGAGGCTGAGGCAGGAGAATTCGTTGAACCCTGGAGGCAGAGGTTGCAGTAAACCAAGATCGAGCCACTGCACTCTAGCCTGGGCAGCAGAGCAAGACTCTGTCAAAAAAAAAGGACGGAAGGAAGGAAGGAAGGAAGGAAGGAAGGAAGGAAGGAAGAAAGAAGAAAGAAAGAAAGGAAGAAAGAAAACTGAAATCAGCAAGTGCTCAGTAAAATCTGGAAGGTTTCCCCAGCATGATTTTGCCTTGGGTCTTTATTTAACTGGTGTGGTTACACTGTCTAATGTTCCTTATTTTTCAGAAGACTTGAACTTCATGATGTGGAGGCCCCTATTCTCAGACCCTAGAGTGAGTCAGACTGCCCACGCTTAGTGGTGGAGAATTCCAACAGTCAGCAATAGGTATAGTGGGAACTGGAAGGAAGATAGCCTGAACTCTTAGTGAAATCCTTATGCAGGAGTTGTGAAAGTATAGTCTAGAGGGGTTTTGGCTGGGAAGTTTAGAAGAAATGAATAGCTTGTTTGTGAACTTTTAATCTGCTCTGTGAATTATAATCATTTCTTTACAGTCAGAATCCTGTCCCTCAATAGGTATTTCTTCCCAGGGACCACAACAGAAGTACATCTTAGGAAAAGGTCAACCCAGGATCACCAAGTAAAGCACAGATTTTGTTGTTAGTCGTTTAATTTATGCTCATCTGTAAAGAACTGTTTGTCTTTGCTAAGAATTAAAGCCATATATCATTACGAGTCTTTGCTTTTGTTTTACAGTTTTTTTTTTTTTTTCAGTTAAAATGAGGTGGTTTCTAGTGGTGAAGGATATGCAAGATTGAGGTTGGAGATGGCTAACAAAATGGATGTGGACTGGAAGTAAATGCTGTAATTATATTGGCTTTAAGGATTGTTTTAAACCTTAGGAAGAAAGGAAGGTATTGAGAACATTTTTTGTTTGTTTGTTTGTTTGTTTGTTTTAATAGAAACTGTAGATAGCATGCCTCTAAATAGTTTCAAGTTAGTTTCCTTGAAAAGCATACTGCCTCCTTTCCTTCCTCATATCCTTGTTAGGTTTTGCTTAAAAATAATGTGAGGGGCCAAAAAAGCTTTTAAAGCTGATTTCCTTCAGTTTGTAATTCCTTGCCAGGAGCTAGAGGTCTAATTGTCCACGCCCTCTTCAGTCTCCTGGCTATTTATGAAAATGTAACATAAAACAAAGTGCACATGCCACTCCCCCCAACACACACACACACACACACACACACACACACACACACAGGGAGAGCGTTTGAGAGCCTAGTGCAAGACAGGACCACAGAAAAATATGTTCACATTAATTTAATTGCACTAAAACTGGAAGTATTCAGAGGAATAATAAATCCTATTAGATTATTTTCTTGTCCTCAGAGAGAGGTGCCTGCCAATCAAGAGCCCTTTACTTAGAGGGTTAAGTCATACGTTGCAATTGGGCCTGCTAGAAACAGGACCTGGATCTCAAGCACCAGACAAAATCTGTCCATGGAGGCTGGAAATGCTGAGGTGAAATCACAGGACTTTTGTGTTCTGTGCTTTTCAAGTGAACATAAATAATTCAACAGCTGTGTTTCACTCCAGTGGAATCCCCCAAATATTCACCCACTCCACAACTCATTTAAAGAGGCACACACCCAAGTAATTAGTGAATTACCCATTTCAGCTTGTGTAGCCAGGTGCCAAGAGGTGGTCATATGCAGATGTCAGGTGATTCCTTAACATGTTGAGTTGAGGCAAAAATCTAGTTTCTCTTCTTGCTGATCTTATGACTTTTTCTCTGTTAATCAAAAGATCCCAGAAAGTTGTATGAATCACCAAGGCACTGGAAAACATCAGTACAACACGTGTTGAATCCAAAGTGCCCAAGTTCTAAATTATTTTCTAGTAATGGTGTTTCCACCTAGTTTAACACATTAAAGCGTAACTTACCAGTCTTCCAATAAGTCTAATCTGGCTTTTCCTGGGAGGATGAGAGAGAGAGCAGGAGAGAGCAAGAGAGAGCGAGGGCAAGAGAAAGAAAGAGAGAGAGAGTGAGAGAGAGAGAGAGAGAGAACCATTCTCTTTATTCAAATCCAAAGGGTTTCATTTACCATCTATTAGAAGGAGAATTGACTTTCATATTCCTTGGAGTTCTACTCAAGCCAACTAGAAGGAAGGTTAAAGACTCACTCATTTAGGCTGGGTACAGTGGCTCACACCTATAATCACAGCACTTTGGGAGGCAGAGGCAGGAGGATTGCTTAAGGCCAGGAGTTCAAGATCAGCGTGGCCAACATGGTGAACCCCGTCTCTACTAAAATACAAAAATTAGCCTGATGTTGTGGGGCACACCTGTAGTCCCAGCTACTCTGGAGCCTGAGGCATGAGAATTGCTTGAACCCAGGAGGCAGAGGTTGCAGTGAGCCAAGATCGCACCACCGCACTCCAACCTGGGTGACGGAGCGAGACTCTGTCTCAAAAAAACAAACAAACAAAAAACAAGTCATTCCATAAATATTTTGGGGGTACCTACAACATTTCAGTCATTACAAGTTGCTGATGGAACAAGACCAATACAGCACTTGGCCTCATAGTCTAGACTTCCACAAATCTGCATTGTTCACCCAGTAGAAGGGCTAGATTCAAATTACCCACAAGGAATTGCAACAAAATGAGGTATGCACTAAAAAGGTGACCAGGGAAATATAGGGTCTGGGAATGCCATATGAAGAACATTTGAAAGAAATTGGGAAGTTTAGGGATGTTGTAGATATTATTCTCTGTGGTTCAAGAGGGTATATCCAAGACAAAAAGGTGGTGGATGTCAGTTCAATATAGAAATGGTATAACATCTAAAGCTCTCCCAGAACAGAAAATGCTGCTTTGAAAGGTGGCAAGAGCTCTATTCCTGTGTTTAGGTAGCCACCATTTCAGACATCACTACTCAGTGGTCTTGTGGAGAGATTTTTATTTTTCATGTCTCACTCTCTCACCTAGGCTAGAGTGCAGTGGCACAATCATAGCTCACTGTAACCTTGAACTCCTGGGCTCAAGCCATCTTCCCATCTCAGCCTCCCAAAGGGCTGGGATTATAGGCATGAGCCACTGCAACCAGTCAGTGTGGAGACATCTTTTCATTAGGCAAATGTTTGTATCAGATGACGTCTAATGAGCCTTCCAATTCTATGATTCTACAGTTCTATACACGTGATGGCCAGTGACTACAGAAGCTACCCACTCCATTAAGTGATTCATTCTTCAGCCTGAACATCCTAAATCCAGTCAAGCAGAGGACTTGGAGAGACTCTCTGTTCCAGGTGGAACAATGCAATATAGCAATAGAAACTGCTCTATTTTCTTACCTTCTTCTTACCACAGATTCACCCTTAAAGATCATCTCTCTGGAGAGATGGTCACTGACTAACAGTTTCATGGAAGGAGTTTTCAAAGTTGAATAGTAATTTGTTCAAAGATACATAGCTTTTGGTGGCAGAGACCAAACAACAAGTTCCTCTGTTTGAGTTCATTTCCTTGTCTATGACAGACAGAATGTAAATGGTAGACTTTGAATCATGTTCTGAAGAGCAAAAGGACGGGAATATTTTATTGTGTCTGAGTCACGTGCTGAACCTTTGACATGGATTCATTTAGTCCAAATTCCAGTACTTATTTAATTCTAGAGTGTTCCAGCTGCAGTTTTTGGAGTTGCCTAGCTAAAAGATTCTGAACAGAAAACTCCTAGACTTATTTCCCTACATGTGCAACTCCTCTTTTTCCTCCTTTCTTCCAACTCAAACTTTGAGATTCCATAACTATTTACATAATCAGACACTTTGTTTCAGAAACAGTACAACTAATGTCTTTATGAAGAAAAACCTTGCAAATGCTCAAAACCCCAAAACGTTGTTCAAATCTCTATTTGTGCGCTCTCTCTCTTTTTTAATGAAAAGAACAATTAAAGAGATTTAAGGGGGAAGATCTGGCACACAACGCCCTTAACCACCTTTCAGGGTGTTTTCTTTGGAGAATATGATTACAGCTGTTCAAACTTTAAATTATTTACATTGAGCAAAAACTTTGATTTTTAAAAGTCATATGACTTTATATAAACTAAAAAATGGCAAAGAATCAAAACTTGGCATTTTTCACGGACACATATTGCCCATGGGCTGTAGCCCCTGAAGGGTGCTTGCTGGGGCCTTGGGTTAGTGGGAACTGATAAACGAAGACTGAAGAATGAGAATTTTGCCTGGTGAGTCATATTGGGTTGCAGCTGAGTTTGAAAACAGCAGGTCATCATCAGAAAGGTTTATGTGAAATCTAATGAATCAGAAAGAGAAAGCGAGAGGAAATGGTTTCTTTTCATACAGGGCCAGATTCTCATCTGATGTAAGTCTTGGAGAATTAGCCAACATATGGAAATTATCCCCATGCGGTCATATGGGATAGCAGTATGAGGAAGCACTGAAGGAACAGGAATATTTAGCTTTGCAAAGAGAAGATCTCGGTGGAACAGATCCCTCTTTTCAAATATTTGGAAGGTTAGCATGTTGAGAAGGGAGTATTGTGTGTTGCTCTCAAGGGCAACACAGAGTCAATGGGTAGACATTGGAAAGACAGGCTGTGGTTTAATATTCTCTTGTCTCCCAGTAGGGCCTCAGAGCATGGCTGTTTCCTCACAGCAAGATAGGCTTCTGTGGTGGGACAGAAAACTGTTTGTGGAGCCTCCCCCTGGCAACTTGGATGGGAGTTGAGGAGACTGACCCAGCTCTTGGACTGACAGTAGAGTTTCAGCCTACCAGGCATGGCTTGACTCAAAAGGTAACGTCCATATGCAGTTTAGGCAAACAGACAGCAAGGAGGAATGGAAGGCACCCAGGCTTTAGAGTTAGGAAGGTCTAAGCTGAAACCCTGGCCCTGTCATTTATTGTCTATGTAAACTTGGGAGGGTTTCTTGGCTTCTCTGAGCTGCAGTTTCCTGATCTGTACAATGGGGATAACCTCACCTGTCCTAATGGACATCTGTTGTTTCTTTCTACTCAGCATTTCCTCTTCCTGCTTTAGTAGAAGCACTTTGATTTCTCCCAAGTCAGATAGAGCCTCAGTGTCAATGAAGGTGACCTATCTACCATGGACAGTCAAGCTTTGCCGCCCTGGGATTTTAATCTTGAGCAGAGTGACCCCAGGATGAAAAGTAGTTGATGGTTATTCCTTATGAGGATGGCATTATAAAGAGGTGTCCATCAGTTCCACCAGTTCCTGTGGCCTGAATTTCCTGAGTTACCAATTTGCTGCCTCCTTGGGGCCTAGTTGTTCAGCTTCTTTTATTCTATGAGCGTCCTAATTTTCTTCTGATAGATTGTGTTTTTGCTTAAGCTAGCTGAATCAATTTCTGTGATTTACAAAAACAAAATAACTGTATCTATATTCCTACTTTAATAGGGTCACTGGGAGGATTAAATGAGAAAACATACATAAGCTTCTGATATAACCCCAATGTCTGGCACATAATGTGTGCTCTTTAGTGGTGGCTTTTTTGACTATTGGGTATTGTGGGCCCAAGATGAGGGGAGAACAGTTCTAACAGGTAGATTCTGAAGTTCAGGTAGACACATCATCTGGGATATCTATTCTTAAATATTAGGCCCCAGCAACTCTCTGCTGTAAAGAACTTGTTAACCACTAAAGTTGACCTGACCATGAGATTGGGTGGGACTTCCTAGCTCTGGAAGCAATCAAGCTTAGATTCAAGGCCCTCATCAGAAGGCCATAGAGAGGCTCTCATATTGGGACTGAGGCCTTTATGGTCTCTTCCAACTCTCTGTGATTCCAGGTAATGGATACTCCAACTTCAGTAAGCTAGTGTGCAGGGATGGGAGCCTCAGGTTACCCTAGAAGCCAGGAAGTACTTCTAAGTTCTGATTTTACTTGATCCCTTGTCATTTGGCACTATTGATCATCTCTCCTTCCTAGCTTTCCTATGCTACCCCTCCTTGCTGATTTTCCTCCTATTTCGTTGACAGTGCCTTTTCATGTGATGTTCCCTCTGCTCTTAATGCCTTTCTTTACTTCAGCCATCAGGCTAACTCCTATTTGTCTTTCAAGATTCAGCTTAAGGCCTCGGTCTATTCTGAAGCCTTCCATCTCACCCTCGTCATCCCAGCCTCCCTTCCTCCTCCTCTCCCCAGTGTGCTTCAGTACCCTCTGTTCCATTAGTTAGCACAGCGGGTTTTCATAACTAATTCCATGCCCCTCACCCCCCATCTTACCTGTAGGAAAAAGACCTTACACTATACTTTTGGGTCTTATTTGGTGTGTGTGTGTGTGTGTGTGTGTGTGCACGTGTGTGTGTTGGATGTCTTTTTCTTTTTTTGAAACAGGGTTGCATTTTGTCACCCAGGCTGGAGTGCAGTGGCATGATCTTGGCTCACTACAGCCTTGACCTCCCAGGCTCAAGCAATCTGCTCATTTCAGCCTCTCAAGTAGCTGGGACTACAGGCATACACCTCTACACTCCACTAATTTTTGTTTTGTTTTGTTTTTTGGAGAGATATGCTTTTCCATGTTGCTCAGTCTGGTCTTGAACTCCTAACCTCAAGTGATACACTCTCCTTGGCCTCCTAAAGTGCTGGGATTACAGGTGTGTGCCACCATGCCCAGCACCAGTTATTCTTATAGTTGGAAACCAAATTAATGCAAACGTTCCCAAATAGGGCAGATCAAAAACTTTTTAACTATTCCAAGTTACCTGACTTTACTACCAAGGAATATAGTCAGGCCCTAGATAGTGATTCAACCTGAGAGGCTAGTGAGAAGACAGATGAACCAGATTGACTGAATATTTCAGGCTGGCATCTTAGTTTCCTGTCCTAGAGATCTCCATCTCTAGATAATTTTCAACATGTTTTCCCCAGAATCAGATTATCGGATAGTTCATGTAAAGTACATTTGAACATGCATGTCCTGGTCTTACACAAACCGTCCCAACTTAAAACTTTTGCCACTTAAGCCCAAGGAGAACAGAACATATTATGTAATTATTTTACCTTCATTAGTTAAGGGATTTGTAACATGATTAGTTGTTTTCATCTCTGTAGTCCATAATTTTATGCCTAACTTTAAAACAAAACCAAAAGCAAAACTCCCACTAGCATGGCTTTATTCAGCCCTGGTTTGTTTTCTTGGTCATTTGTGAGCCTCCCTACTGATGAAGAATGTGATAGTTTCTCACCGTAATGTGTACCAAACCCAGAAACATTTAGAAGACTTGTAATTACTCTTACTAGTTAAATTAATTTTAGTTCTTACATTAGAGAAAAATGTGCTTTTTCTTATCCTCTGAATTATGAGCTGCCAGGGCAAGGACTGTGGTATAGGGAGAGGTTGGGACATTAGTGTCTCTATCCTGTCATCCCAAGCTTCAGTCTCACCCATGCCTCAGAGAAGGAGCAGGGTGAAGCAGGCACTGGCCTGTCCACCAGGGCACATTCAGATGGTGGGAAGGAAGGTCTTCCTGCCTGAGCACACACCGTGAGTGCCCACCCTCAGCAATAGTACTGGGCATGGGTCCATCAAGGAAAAAGGAGAGGAATGTTCGTGTTTCTTCCATAAAACAGGTCTGCTCTGGGTGTCTGGGAATTGCAGGATTTCATCTCTGCCCCACAAGTCATGACATCTGCAGCCAAGCAGCTGTTTGCCGGAAGGAAGTCAGGCTGTTTTGCTAGGATGAGAGAAGACTTGGAGATGGCTTATAAAATGCAAAGACACATGAGAGTTGTCTTCAAAAGAGATTAAGCTAATTCTCCTTGGTCACATGAGGCAGAACTCCGGGGTAGATCTATTTCCACTCAATGTGGTGGATATCTTTCTATCCAACAGAGCTGTTCAAAGAGGAAAAGGGCTGTCTCGGAAGGGACTGTGCTGTCTCTCCCTGAAGAGCTTCAACCAGACACTGGAGCCCACCTCTTGGGGAAGTAGAGGGGGGACCATAGAAACCCAGGGGGTGACTGGGCTATAAGACCATGGAGATTCCTTTCTTCCTCAAAAATGTAAGGAACCACAGTCTTGGAGCCTGTCAGAGAAGAAGGATACATTATCTTTTGCTTAAAATAGGTTTGTGGGATCTTCATGAGCATGTTACAGAACACCAGAGTGATTTTGATCATTAACCAAAGAGAGCCCAGTCAAAGAAAAACATACACATTGCCATAGTAAGCCGGCAGGAGTCTGAGATACAATCCCAGATTCACAGTGCATTTGACACACACTAGACAGCATCTAGAACTATTTTTATTAGGTATTCTGATTTGCCTGCTATGCACAGAGCACTGTTGTAGGTATTGGAAGAGTTACAAGATGTTTATGGCCCAGAGAAAGTGTAATGTATATGGAGAAAGACATTTTTACTAACCCAAAACTTAAAATCAACATTGAGAAAATTGTGAACATATTCAAATATGAAAAAATAGGAGCAATCAAAGAGGATCTCAGCTGTAACTTAAAAGGTTAGGCTTTCCTGGGTCCCTTTCATACCTGCATTTAAGTGTCCTATGGGTGTGGGCCTAAAATGTGACAACCCACATCCCCTTCTCATTCCTCCCCTGGACCTGATCAGGGTTTGAGGTAGGGTGGAATGAGGAAGAACTCTTCTTGGTGGAGGATTTTACTTTCACACAACAATATTTTAGTTGGTTATAGTAGCTCGTGAAAATACTTGGCTTCACTCCACTGATCTCTTTCTTCTTATGCCCATGCTGCTTTATTGATACTTGGCTTCCACTTCCCCAAAAACTGGCGCAGAGGGCAATCATGGGACAGGCAGGGAAAGTGACTGGAGGAAGACAGAAAACAGTTTCTACTCCCCACACCCTTAGGCTGTGCTTCTACTTCCTACTGTCCAAGTGATGTTAAGCCTCACAATGCCAAATGAAGCCAGGGAAAGTGTCCAGGCCCTATGGGATTCTATCTGACTGTGCTAAACACATGCACATGCACATGCACATTAGGGGTACACACACACACACACATTTTACATTAATGTGTGACAAAAATAATGCTTTGTTAAACCCAGTCACATTTCAACCAAATACCAGAGAATACATTTCCAATGCAAAAATTGCTGCTTAATTTTGTAGACATTTAGATCAGATGTGGAAAAGCACCAAGACTACAGGGCTTATATTGCAGAGAGGGGCATGAGAAGGAAGGAAGGTGTAAGCCGGGAAGACTGCTTGACAAACAATTTCAATGGAGCTTTGTATTTTCAAAGCAGTTTTAAATCATGAAGCAGCCCACCCAGCTATCCTGAAAAAATAGGTCAGCACAATATTTTCACAGGTGAGGAAACTGAGATAGAGTGTTCAGTGGCTCACCCAACATGTATGAATAGGGTAGAAACACAATTTATGAATTTCCGTCTGGAGACTCAGTCAGCTAGGCTGCCTTATTCCCAGAAAGAGAAAACACAAGCATTTAGCAACTTTTATTTTATATTTGTATATGCTAACTAGGCTAAAGCACCACTGCTGTAGACCAAGAAATCTCGAGGTGATAGAATACCAAAAGGTAGGGTTTGAAGCTCATGATTCTTCTCCAACCTTGTTTCCAGTTCAAATGCTCTTTTCTTGAGATATAGTGGCCAAAGCTTTGCAGGAGAGTCAGGAGGCCTGGATTCTAGGATTAAGTTGTATGACTTTTCAAGAGTCTTGAAATTTCTTAGACTTGCTTTTTCATCCTCAAAAGGAAGATAATACTTTTGAAATTTTTTTATTTGAAAAATGCAAAATATAAAAATAAAAAAGTTAAATTGTCCATCATTCCACTGGACTTTTTGAAGCATATATGTACACATAAAAAGAAGTGGCACTGGGGCAGGCACAGTGGCTCACACATGTAATCCTAGCACTTTGGAAGGCTGAGGCAGGAAGATCACTTGAGGCCAGGAGTTCGAGATCAGACATCAGCTTTGTGAACATGGTGAAAGCCCATCTCTACTAAAAATAAAAATAAAAAAAAATTAACCAGGTGTGGTGGCTCACATTTGTAGTCCCAGCTAACTTGGGAGGATGAGGCACAAGAATCGCTTGAACCTGGGAGGTGGAGGTTGCAGTGAATCAAGATTGTGCCATGGTACTCCAGCCTGAGCAACAGAGAGTGGTTCTGACTCAAATAAATAAATAAATAAAATAAAAATAAGAAGTGGTACTGCCCCTTTTCTAGCATAACAATATCATCCCAACGCTTGATTCATATCTTTCTAGGCTCATATAAATTTATAATTATAGATATATGCAAAATTTCTATTTTTGTGATTTTTAAAATAAAAAATGGAATCACAATGTTCATGTTGTTCTGAAACTGCTTTTTTCCCTTAATTTAACAAT
Source organism: Piliocolobus tephrosceles (assembly GCF_002776525.5). NCBI lineage: Eukaryota > Metazoa > Chordata > Mammalia > Primates > Cercopithecidae > Piliocolobus > Piliocolobus tephrosceles. The sequence continues at coordinate 80,815,081 of NC_045441.1, read as the reverse complement.
ATGGCATTATTCCACTTCACCCTGATCCTGTTTTGGTGGTTGCAAAATATTCCATTGCATGGATGATACCTAATTTGTCTAGCAATCTTTTTTGATGGTCTTTTGTAAGGTCCAAAGAAGATAGTATATGAGAAAGTGCTTCATAAAACCATAAGTCATAGTCTGAATATAGTGCATTATTTTGACTATCAAACAAAAATTTATAACATAATTGCACTGGTTTCAGCTTCTAAGCTCTAAATGTAAAAACTGTTGATGTACAAAGGGAGAAGTAATATGCTGCCTGCAATGCAGAATCACCATCATCATCTGAAAATCCGATTTATTGCAGGGGTTTAGAAAGAACTATTGATAATTGAATGCACAATGGAACATCTAATAGGTCCTTGCTGGGAGGTAAATCCATTTTTATTCAATGGGTAGCCTCTATTTACTCAGCTACCTTATATTCTAAAATAAATTTTTTAGATAAATTTCCTACACCTTGTCCTATTAAGTACAAATGAATTGAAGGCTAAAACTATAAAGTGAAGTGTGTGGGAAAAAAAGGTGTACTGATGTCATCTGATACAAAGAGTAAACTGAGCTTTTTTGTTTTTATTTTTGTTTATTTTGTATGTGTGTCTCTATTATGTTTGTTTTACTTTATTTTAAATTATCCCTGAACTAGAAGTGGAGCATTATCAGGTCTTTTGTCAAGAGACAGAAATTGTAATTTTTATTAAGAAAACAGAAATGGAATTTTCTATCCTAATATACTACTTACAAATTTAAAATAAAATTTTTATCAATAAGTCTGCTTATAAGGGGAATATGTGGGTCTTCATTTTCCAAGTATACTAAGAATGATTAATTGGATAATTCTCTTCATTGTGTCTATATAAACATAAGAGGTGGTGTACAACAGAATTTGCCTTACTACAGTGACTTAGGGAAAGTGGTGACAGCTAATGGAACCTTCTCCTAAAGACAGGGTTGAGATACATGGTTTATAATCTACCTAATAAACAATGTAGTCCTCTTTCTTGTCTAAGGACTGAAGGACAGAGGGTAGACAGCCTCTTCTACTACCCACCACTCTGTAAAAGTTCCAAATTGTAGGCTGTGGGTTAGATCTCTGGGAACATGCCCTTCAGTGCAAGGAGAATCACCACTGCTGCAGCAGAGTTTAGACCACCACCAGCCAACCTATGCACACATGGCAGCCATCCATTGATGGTGATTGTGGTTTTCAAACTTCATTCCTCCATATTACACAGGATAGATGTTCACAAGCTCAGCTTGTGAATACAGACATACACAGGCTGCAGGTGCTATTTCTGGCACATTCTCTTTGCCTACTGATCAAGAAAACATGTCAGAATGCAATGGAAAGGAAGGTTACATTAATATGGGGATAGTTTGTCATCTCTTCTGATGTGCAAAAACTTTGGCACTTTGTGCAAACCAATCATGACTCACCAATGTGTCCCAGTGCAATAACTCAGGACCACTGGACTAGGTAACTGTTCAGATCTCTGGACATATGACATCTCGGACTCTATGAAAGACACACAGATCCTAGCCACAACCAGGAAGCAATTCCTCATAGAATTTTGATTAACCAGAGTGATTTTGTACAGAAACATCCAGAAGGTTGGCTCAGAACTGGGCCTTCTCTCCCACACATGAAACACAACATTTCCTAACATGTGGCCTAGAGAAAATTTCCCTCTGCTCCCTTATCCTGTTCACAAACTCCAAAAGACTTATTTGCTTCTGGCTGAAACTGCGCTTGAATAAGATGGTTACAGAAAATAGGTGGAAACTCAGTTCTGCAGCATGCAAAAGTGCATCCATGGAAAAGTCGACAGAGGAGAGGATCCAAAAAGCCAACAAGACCAAGCATCAAATAACTGAATTTCAACTGTTCCTTTCCTGGTCACTCTCATTTTCTTTGGTTCCAGGTCACTGAATAAAAGTTTTTCATGATAGTCTGTTCTCTCTCATTAAACTTATCCAGAGACAGTGCTAAAAATGTGCCTCTGGAAAGCACATTTATGGTGTTATCTTCACCCTGGGAGAAGGGAAGAGTGGAGTTCTTTGCATTGAACTCTCTCCTGGCCCCGCAAATATCTTTTCACAATTGGTGGGCATTTATACCCCTCTTGTTGACTTTTGTCTCTGTTGTCCTGTTGAATGCTGATCTCATTGCACTTAGACGTTCACCCATGCAAGGGAAATGTCTCTAAATGCTGCTGCTTGCTGAGCTGTTGATTTTGCATGGATAGAGCACTGTGATAATGGCCCACTGAGCTAATCTTCAAAGGAAAGAAAGTTACACTCAGGTTGTTATTCTCCCTCTGTAAAGCAGATCTGTATTTAGTCTTGTGTTTCTGAAACATGAAGGCACATGTCATAAAAACGTTCTGCATATAAATGAAATAATGTAAAGCAATTATGATGCTTGTTAAGAATGCAATGATATGATTATGAAATGTAGAGTGTTAAGGAATAAAATATATTTTAACTTGTTCAAAATTATTTGCCTCTTTTCTGAATTCAATGTGTGCATCTAAAATAAGGAAAGATGCCATATTGAAGTAGTGTGTAAAGGCCAGAAACCTTAACACAACAGAGTCAAAAGCCAAAACCCAAAAAGTCAAGTCCACTGTGTTATCTATCCATATTGGCTGTCGATATGGTTCAAATTATTGGGTTAATTAACACATCTCCACTTTACTTCAAGCTGTATAGATGGAGCTTTGTCAAAATTAGATGCTTCATAAATGGCTCTTTTGATGTTATCTTTGAATTCATCTCCTTACCAAAGAAGGGCTAGTAAAGCAGCTTCTCCAGTGGCAACAATCTTTCCAACCAAAATAAAATAGCTAAATGCTTAATGGGCCCAATTCTCTGCAGAAGTGTCTGTTCACTAACCCCCTGAGGCAAAGCTGCTGAGAATAAGGATGTAGCAACCTCTAGCATTACAGGAGCCACAGATAGGTGCTGGGTAGAGAAAGGCGAGGGAGTAGATGGAATTTTTTCCCATCTACCTTCAGGGCACTCTGCAGTGATAATGGAACTATGAATAATCAACTTCATTCATGACCTTAGAGCACTCAACCTGTCAGGCCAAAGCATGCTCTTCCTCCTTTACACCTCCATTCTCTCAAACCTCCAACCTACCTCTCCCATTTAGCCCCTGTCTTTGCAACCTATTGACAAAGAACATTGACATATCACCCAGGAATCCTTCCTCTTCTGCCCACCTGCTTACAAACCATTGTCCCTCTACAGGCATCTTCCTTCTGCTAGCTAAGGTAAATCCCTCCATCTGGACTTTGCAGCCTGTCCCTTTATGACTTCTCAGGAGCTTTATACCACTGTCAAATGCAACCTCCCTTTTCTCTTCAATATTCAACTGAGTCCTATAAATTGTAGTCTTCTTTCTGACATTAAATATTGAAAATGTCGTTCCAACAGAGTAGGCTTGCTTTAGTATATGTATGTCCCAAACATTGCATGGGATATATTTATACCGAAAAAGTATTTGCTGCTTATCTGAAATTCAAATTAAACTGGGCATCCTGTATCTTTATTTGCTAAATATGGCAACCACACACTAGAGAGGTCTTTCTTGACAAACCAGTACAGAAAATAATACTATTTTCTGCAGACAGTTCCTGTCACCTTTATTTGTCTTCATACATGATCACCACTGGGCATAGCATACGTTTATATGTTTGCATACTGTCTGTGTTTCTCCACCTCCCACTAGAATGTAGGGCCCATGGGAACAGGAGCTTTCAGAATTCTCGGTCGCGTCTCCACCGCCTAAACCAGGGTGTAGCATGACATTAAAGTTTAATTACTGTTTTTTGAATAAATACATGCTTGAGTTTCTCTTATTTTAAAATAATTGTCACTCAACACCACAGACTTTCTAGCTCTACTCCTTCATTTCTCTCTCTCACTTCAGAATCAGACTTTTTGAAAAGACCTCTTACCATTCACTGTCCCTATGACTTCATCTCTCAATTCCCTCTCTCCCTACTCCATTCTGGCTCTGCTTTTATCATTCCACCAAAACAGCTCTGGATAACGTCACCAATTACCTCATTTTGTTAAATTACTTGGACTTTTTTTTAACCCCATCTAATCTCTCAAGATGTGATGCTATAAACCACTTCCCACTTCATGAAATAAACTCCCTGTTTCACTGGCAATGCACTCCCCTGGTTTTCCTCTTACCTCTACAATCACTCCCTTGTTAATTTGTCCTTCTCTACCTGGCCATTAACATTTGGAGTTAGGCCAGGTGTGGTAGCTTACATCTGTAATCCCAGTGCCAGGAGTCTGAGATCAGCCTGGGCAACACAGTGAGATCCCTATATCCATAAAACAATTTTTTTTTATTATACTTTAAGTTCTAGGGTACATGTGCATAACGTGCAGGTTTGTTACATATATATACCTGTGCCATGTTGGTGTGCTGCACCCATCAACTCGTCAGCACCCATCAATTCATCATTTATATCAGGTATAACTCCCCATTGCAATCCCTCTCCCCTCCCCCCTCCCCATGATAGGCCCCAGTGTGTGATGTTCCCCTTCCCGAGTCCAAGTGAACTCATTGTTCAGTTCCCACCTATGAGTGAGAACATGCGGTGTTTGGTTTTCTGTTCTTGTGATAGTTTGCTAAGAATGATGGTTTCCAGCTGCATCCATGTCCCTACAAAGGACGCAAACTCATCCTTTTTTATGGCTGCATAGTATTCCATGGTGTATATGTGCCACATTTTCTTAATCCAGTCTGTCACTGATGGACATTTGGGTTGATTCCAAGTCTTTGCTATTGTGAATAGTGCCGCAATAAACATACGTGTGCATGTGTCTTTGTAGTAGAATAATTTATAATCCTTTGGGTATATACCCAGTAGTGGGATGGCTGGGTCATATGGTACATCTAGTTCTAGATCCTTGAGGAATTGCCATACTGTTTTCCATAATGGTTGAACTAGTTTACAATCCCACCAACAGTGTAAAAGTGTTCCTATTTCTCCACATCCTCTCCAACACCTGTTGTTTCCTGATTTTTTAATGATTGCCATTCTAACTGGTGTGAGATGGTATCTCATTGTGGTTTTGATTTGCATTTCTCTGATGGCCAGTGATGATGAGCATTTTTTCATGTGTCTGTTGGCTGTATGAATGTCTTCTTTTGAGAAATGTCTGTTCATATCCTTTCCCCACTTTTGGATGGGGTTGTTTGTTTTTTTCTTGTATATTTGTTTGAGTTCTTTGTAGATTCTGGAAATGAGCCCTTTGTCAGATGAGTAGATTGCAAAAATTTTCTCCCATTCTGTAGGTTGCCTGTTCACTCTGATGGTAGTTTCTTTTGCTGTGCAGAAGCTCTTTAGTTTAATGAGATCCCATTTGTCAATTTTGGCTTTTGCTGCCATTGCTTTTGGTGTTTTAGACATGAAGTCCTTGCCCATGCCTATGTCCTGAATGGTACTACCTAGATTTTCTTCTAGGGTTTTTATGGTATTAGGTCTAACATTTAAGTCTCTAATCCATCTTGAATTAATCTTCGTATAAGGAGTAAGGAAAGGATCCAGTTTCAGCTTTCTACTTATGGCTAGCCAATTTTCCCAGCACCATTTATTAAATAGGGAATCCTTTCCCCATTTCTTGTTTTTCTCAGGTTTGTCAAAGATCAGATGGTTGTAGATGTGTGGCATTATTTCTGAAGGCTCCGTTCTGTTCCATTGGTCTATATCTCTGTTTTGGTACCAGTACCATGCTGTTTTGGTTACTGTAGCCTTGTAGTATAGTTTGAAGTCAGGTAGCGTGACGCCTCCGGCTTTGTCCTTTTGACTTAGGATTGTCTTGGCAATACGGGCTCTTTTTTGGTTCCATATGAACTTTAAAGCAGTTTTTTCCAATTCGGTGAAGAAACTCATTGGTAGCTTGATGGGGATGGCATTGAATCTATAAATTACCTTGGGCAGTATGGCCATTTTCACAATATTGATTCTGCCTATCCATGAGCATGGTATGTTCTTCCATTTGTTTGTGTCCTCTTTGATTTCACTGAGCAGTGGTTTGTAGTTCTCCTTGAAGAGGTCCTTTACATCCCTTGTAAGTTGGATTCCTAGGTATTTTATTCTCTTTGAAGCAATTGTGAATGGAAGTTCATTCCTGATTTGGCTCTCTGCTTGTCTGTTACTGGTGTATAAGAATGCTTGTGATTTTTGCACATCAATTTTGTATCCTGAGACTTTGCTGAAGTTGCTTATCAGCTTAAGAAGGTTTTGGGCTGAGATGATGGGGTTTTCTAAGTATACAATCATGTCATCTGCAAACAGGGACAATTTGACTTCTTCTTTTCCTAACTGAATACCCTTGATTTCTTTCTCTTGCCTGATTGTCCTAGCCAGAACTTCCAACACTATGTTGAATAGGAGTGGTGAGAGAGGGCATCCCTGTCTTGTGCCAGTTTTCAAAGGGAATTTTCCAGTTTTTGCCCATTCAGTATGATATTGGCTGTGGGTTTGTCATAAATAGCTCTTATTATTTTGAGGTACGTTCCATCAATACCGAATTTATTGAGCGTTTTTAGCATGAAGGGCTGTTGAATTTTGTCAAAAGCCTTTTCTGCATCTATTGAGATAATCATGTGGTTCTTGTCTTTGGTTCTGTTTATATGCTGGATTACATTTATTGATTTGCGAATGTGGAACCAGCCTTGCATCCCAGGGATGAAGCCCACTTGATCATGGTGGATAAGCTTTTTGATGTGCTGCTGAATCCAGTTTGCCAGTATTTTATTGAGGATTTTTGCATCGATGTTCATCAGGGAGATTGGTCTAAAATTCTCTTTTTTTGTTGTGTCTCTGCCAGGCTTTGGTATCAGGATGATGTTGGCCTCATAAAATGAGTTAGGGAGGATTCCCTCTTTTTCTATTGATTGGAATAGTTTCAGAAGGAATGGTACCAGCTCCTCCTTGTACCTCTGGTAGAATTCAGCTGTGAATCCATCTGGTCCTGGGCTTTTTTTGGTGGGTAGGCTATTAATTGTTCCCTCAATTTCAGAGCCTGCTATTGGTCTATTCAGGGATTCAACTTCTTCCTGGTTTAGTCTTGGGAGAGTGTACGTGTCCAGGAAATTATCCATTTCTTCTAGATTTTCTAGTTGATTTGCGTAGAGGTGTTTATAGTATTCTCTGATGGTAGTTTGTATTTCTGTGGGGTCGGTGGTGATATCCCCTTTATCATTTTTTATTGCGTCTATTTGATTCCTCTCTCTTTTCTTCTTTATTAGTCTTGCTAGCAGTCTGTCAATTTTTTTGATCTTTTCAAAAAATCAACTCCTGGATTCATTGATTTTTTGGAGGGTTTTTTGTGTCTCTATCTCCTTCAGTTCTGCTCTAATCTTAGTTATTTCTTGCCTTCTGCTAGCTTTTGAATGTGATTGCTCTTGCCTCTCTAGTTCTTTTAATTGTGATGTTAGAGTGTCAATTTTAGATCTTTCCTGCTTTCTCTTGTGGGCGTTTAGTGCTATAAATTTCCCTCTACACACTGCTTTAAATGTGTCCCAGAGATTCTGGTATGTTGTATCTTTGTTCTCATTGGTTTCAAAGAACATCTTTATTTCTGCTTTCATTTCGTGATGTACCCAGTAGTCATTCAGGAGCAGGTTGTTCAGTTTCCATGTAATTGAGCGGTTTTGATTGAGTTTCTTAATCCTGAGTTCTAGTTTGATTACACTGTGGTCTGAGAGACAGTTTGTTATAATTTCTGTTCTTTTACATTTGCTGAGGAGTGCTTTACTTCCAATTATGTGGTCAATTTTGGAATAAGTGAGATGTGGTGCTGAGAAGAATGTATATTCTGTTGACTTGGGGTGGAGAGTTCTATAGATGTCTATTAGGTCCGCTTGGTGCAGAGATGAGTTCAATTCCTGGATATCCTTGTTAACTTTCTGTCTCGTTGATCTGTCTAATGTTGACAGTGGAGTGTTGAAGTTTCCCATTATTATTGTATGGGAGTCTAAGTCTCTTTGTAAGTCTCTAAGGACTTGCTTTATGAATCTGGGTGCTCCTGTATTGGGTGCGTATATATTTAGGATAGTTAGCTCTTCCTGTTGAATTGATCCCTTTACCGTTATGTAATGGCCTTCTTTGTCTCTTTTGATCTTTGATGGTTTAAAGTCTGTTTTATCAGAGACTAGGATTGCAACCCCTGCTTTTTTTTGTTCTCCATTTGCTTGGTAGATCTTCCTCCATCCCTTTATTTTGAGCCTATGTATGTCTCTGCATGTGAGATGGGTCTCCTGAAGACAGCAGACTGATGGGTCTTGACTCTTTATCCAGTTTGCCAGTCTGTGTCTTTCAATTGGAGCATTTAGTCCATTTACATTTAAGGTTAATATTGTTATGTGTGAACTTGATCCTGCCATTATGATATTAACTGGTTATTTTGCTCATTAGTTGATGCAGTTTCTTCCTAGCCTCGATGGTCTTTACATTTTGGCATATTTTTGCAATGGCTGGTACCGGTTGTTCCTTTCCATGTTTAGGGCTTCCTTCAGGGTCTCTTGTAAGGCAGGCCTGGTGGTGACAAAATCTCTAAGCATTTGCTTATCTGTAAAGAATTTTTTTTCTCCTTCACTGATGAAACTTAGTTTGGCTGGATATGAAATTCTGGGTTTAAAATTCTTTTCTTTAAGAACGTTGAATATTGGCCCCCACTCTCTTCTGGCTTGTAGAGTTTCTGCCGAGAGATCTGCTGTCAGTCTGTTGGGCTTCCCTTTGTGGGTAACCCGACCTTTCTGTCTGGCTGCTCTTAAGATTTTTTCCTTCATTTCAACTTTGGTGAATCTGGCAATTATGTGTCTTGGAGTTGCTCTTCTGGAGGAGTATCTTTGTGGCATTCTCTGTATTTCCTGAATTTGAATGTTGGCCTGCCCTGCTATGTTGGGGAAGTTCTCCTGGATGATATCCTGAAGAGTGTTTTCCAATTTGGTTACATTTTCCCCCTCACTTTCAGGCACCCCAATCAGACGTAGATTTGGTCTTTTTACATAATCCCATACTTCTTGCAGGCTTTGTTCATTTCTTTTTCTTCTTTCTTTTGGTTTCTCTTCTTGCTTCATTTCATTCATTTGATCCTCAATCGCTGATACTCTTTCTTCCAGTTGATCGAGTTGGTTACTGAAGCTTGTGCATTTGTCATGTATTTCTTGTGTCATGGTTTTCATCTCTGTCATTTTGTTTATGATCTTCTCTGCATTAATTAGTCTAGCTGTCAATTCTTCCACTCTTTTTTCAAGATTTTTAGTTTCTTTGCGCTGGGTACGTAATTCCTCCTTTAGCCATAAAACAATTTTTAAAATAGCTGGGTGTGGTGGTATGCACCTGTAGTCCTAGCTACACCAGAGGCTAAATCAGGAGAACTGCTTGAGCCCAGGAATTTGAGGCTACAGTGAGCTATGATAGTATCACTGCACTCCAGCCTGTGTGACAGAGCGAGACCATATCTTTAAAAGAAGAAACGAAAACAAAACTTGGAGTTAGTCAAGGCCTGTTCTCTCTTCATTCTACGTTCTCTCCCTTGGGTAATCTCATCTATGCCCATGGCTTCAATGACCATTTATTTGCTGATGACTCCCAAAATTTGTGTATATCCAGCCCAAAGATTTTGGAGTCATCAGCAAATAAACTCAATTGTCTAAGACTGAATTTAAGATATCCTTTGCTCACCCTAACCCTGGTTGTCTTCTGTTGTTTCACATCTCATTGAATGACACCTTCATGCATCTGAAGAACCAGAAAACTAACAGTGACCCTGGGCACCTGTAAATCTCACTTCCCATATAGTTTTGAATCTATTCATTTCTCTGTATCTCCATAGTCATCTAGTACAAAAAAGTGTTACCTCTTGCTAGACCACTACAAGAACTTCTTAACTAAAAGAGCTATACTCTTTGACTCAGATCTCCTCCCAAACTATTCTCTACATTTACAGGTAATGTGATTTTTTTTTGCTTTGTTGAAAATTCTTCATTGATTTCTTAGGGGCCCCCAATCTCTCTTTTCAGTTTTACTTCTGCTACTCTCTTGTTCTCTCAGCTGCAGCAACATTGGCTGGGAATTGGTTTCTTAAATGCAACTATACAACTATATTGAGAGGGCTAGATGAGAAACTAATTATGAAATAATGAGGCTCAAATAGGGAGGTAGTGAGAAATAACACTGCATATGAAAATCAGCCATCTGACCGGGCGCGGTTGCTCACGCCTGTAATCCCAGCGCTTTGGGAGTCTGAGGCAGGTGGATCAGGAGGTCAAGAGATGGAGACCATCCTGGCCAACATGGTGAAACTCCGCCTCTACTAAAAATACAAAAATTACCCAGGCATTGTGGTCGGTGCCTGTAGTCGCAGGTACTTGGAAGGCTGAGGCAGGAGAATCACTTGAACTCGGGAGGTGGAGGTTGCAGTGAGCCGAGAGACTCCATCAGAAAGAAAGAAAAGAAAGAAAGAGAGAGAGAGAGAAGAAAGAAAGAAAGAAAGAAAGAAAGAAAGAAAGAAAGAAAGAAAGAAAGAAAGAAAGAAAGAAAGAAAGAGAGAGAAAGGCAATCAGCCATCTGTCATCTGCCAAAACCATCATATAAAATTTAGGGTCAAACGGTCCTTCACATATCATCTCATCTAATTCTTTCCACAAATAAGAAGATGAGGGCCCAGAGAGAAGAGACTGACCAAAGTCATACACCTATTTAGTGGCAGAGCTAGGAATAAGCCTTCAAACTCTATAATCAATAACGTTGTCAATGAAAAAAAATTTTTAGGCTGGGTGCGGTAGCTCAAGCCTGTAATCCCAGCACTTTGGGAGGCCTAGACGGGCGGATCACAAGGTCAGGAGATCAAGACCATCCTGGCTAACACGATGAAACCCTGTCTCTACTAAAAAAAAAATACAAAAAACTAGCTGGGCGTGGCTACTCAGGAGGCTGAGGCAGGAGAATGGCGTAAACCTGGGAGGCGGAGCTTGCAGTGAACTGAGATCCGTCCGGCCACTGCACTCCAGCCTGGGTCACAGAGCAAGACTCCACCTCAAAAAAAAAAAAAAAAAATTTTTTTTTAAATATTTTTTTAATTTTTAAAATTGTATTTCAATAGTTATGGGGGAACATGGAAAAGTGGTTTCATGGAAAAGTTCTTCAGTAGTGATTTATGAGATTTTGGTGCACCCATCACCTGAGCAGCGGACACTGTACCCAATGTGTAGTTTTTATCCCTCACCCGGCTCCAAGTCTTCCCCCAGAGTCGCCAAAGTCCATTATATCATTCGTATGCCTTTGTGTCCTCATAGCTTAGCTCCTGCTTACAGGTGAGTATCTATGACGTTTGTTTTTTCCCATTCCTGAGTTACTTCACCTAGAATAATGGTCTCCAACTCCATCCAGATTGCTGCGAATGCCACTATTTCATTCCTTTTTAATGGTTGAGTAGTATTCCATGGTATATATACCACATTTTCTTTACTTGTTGGGCATTTAGACTGGTTCCATATTTTTGCAGTTGTGAATTTTGCTGTTATGAACATGTGTGTGCAAGTGTCCTTTTTCATATAATGACTTCTTTTCTCTGGGTAGATATCCAGTAGTGGGATTTCTGGATCAAACAGTAGTTCTACTTTGAGTTCTTTAAAACATATCCATACTGTTTTCCACAGTGGTCATACTAGTTTACATTCCCACCAGCAGTGTAAAAGTGTTGATTTGCACCACATCCATGTCAACATCCGTTTTGTAAAATGTTTTTTATTATGGCCATTCTCGCAAGAGTAAGTTGGTATCACACTGTGGTTTTGATATGCATTTCTCTGATAGTGATGTTGAGCATCTTTTCATGTTTATTGGCCATTTGTGTATCTTCTTTTGAGAATTGTCTAACGATGTCCTTTGCCCACTTTTTGATGAGATTATTTGGTTTTTCCTTGCTGATTATGCTTGAGTTCTTTCAGATTCAGGATATTAGTCCTTTGTCAAATGCATAATTTGTGAAGATTTTCTCCTACTCTGTGGGTTGTCTGTTTACTCTGCTGATTATTTCTTTTGCTGTGCATAAACTTTATAGTTTAATTAAGTCCCATCTATCGGTATTTGTTTTTGTTGCATTTGCTTTTGGGTTTTTTCTCATGAACTCTTTGCCTAAGCCAATGTCAATAAGAGGTTCACTGATGTTATCTTCTAAAATTTTTATGGTTTCAGATCTTAGAATTAAGTCTTTTATTTATCTTGAGTTGATTTTTGTATAAGGTGAGAAATGAGGAGCCAGCTTCAGTCTTCTACATGTGGCTTGGCTTGCCACTTATTCCAGCACCATTTGTTGAATAGGGTGTTCTTTCCCCCACTTTATGTTTTTGTTTGCTTTGTTGAAGATCAGTTGGTTATAAGTATTTCGCTGTATTTCTGGGTTCTCTATTCTATTCCATTGGTCTAGATGCCTATTTTTATACCAGTATCATGCTGCTTTGGTAACTGTAGCCTTGTAGTATACTTTGAAGTCAGGTAATGTGATGCCTACAGAGATTGTTTTGTTTTGTTTTGCTTTGCTTAGTCTTGCTTTGGCTATGCAGACTCTTTTTTTGGTTCCATATGAATTTTAGGATTGTTTTTTCTAGTTCTATGAAGAATGATGATGGTACTTTGATGGGAATTGCATTAAATTTGTAGATTGTTTTTGGTAGTATTGTCATTTTCACAATATTAATTCTACCCATCCATGAGCATGGGATATGTTTCCATTTGTTTGTGTCATCTATAATTTCTTTCAGGAGTGTTTGGTAGTTTTCTTTGTAGAGATCTTTCACCTACTGTTTAGGTACATTCTTAAGTCTTTTATTTTACTTTTTGCAGTTATAAAAGGAATTTGATTCTTTATTTGATTCTCAGCTTAGTCATTGTTGGTGTATAGCAGTGCTACTAATTTGTGTACATTGATTTTGTATCCTGAAACTTTACTGAATTCATTTATCAGTTCTAGGAGCTTTCTGGATGAGTCTGTAGGCTATTCTAGGTATACAATCATATCATCAATGAACAGTGATAGTTTGGCTTCCTCTTTACCTATATGGATGCCCTTTATTTCCTTCTCTTGTCTGATTGCTCTGGCTAGGACTTCCAGTACTATGTTGAGTAGAAGTGGTGAAAGTGGGCATCCTTGTCTTGCTCCAGTTTTCAAGGGGAATGATTTCAACTTTTGACCAGGTTGGAAAAGCCTACTATAGACAGGTGCCAGCGTATGGATGCGGCCAGTACTGGGGCGTTGGTGGGACAACTGATTGGTATATAAGCAAACAACAGGGTCCAGAACAAACCAAATAAAAGTCCACTTTCTGAGTCTGACACATAAGCTACCTGGGATTTTCACAAGGACCTTCTTCCTTCTTCCATGAGTACTAAAAATAATCAACTGAGTGTCCACTGAAAGTTACAAAGTGAGGGCAACAAACTTAAGCACTACTATTTCCTCACAATTAGGCTAAAGTATTATTGGAAAGATCCTAGACCATTTCCTTTCAAAGGAAATCCCAAACTGTAGAGCACAATTCATACTTTGAAACCAAAGTTGTCATTCAACCACCAGGGAAAGATTTCTGGAGGACTCTTCTATTGAGATCAAGGGAGGCTGAGTAAATACCCTGTGTATGCTTATCACTATGGGCACTGAGGTGTAAATGAGTATGAAAGTTGCCTTTTGGTGTCAAAAGACCTTACAAGATTCTTTTCCAAATGGGATTGGAATTATTAGTAAATTTGTTGAGCTTAAAGGCACTGTTTATCAGCTGTAAGTATTTTTAATTGGTTTCCAGGGAACACCTGTGTTAGGGTTATAAGCATCAAAGGTGATAAACAACTTAATTATCCTCCCAGAACCATTAGGAAAAAGTATCACTGTTGGTGAGCTTTCTTTGATGCCTTCTTTTGAAATGCCATCCTGCTACTATTGTGGGGCTATTTGTAGTTTATTTTCTGGAGCTTTCATGCTCCCTTCATACATAGAAAAGGCTGTTAGAAGTAGATTAATGAAATTAATCACATTTGCCCCACTGGTCAAGTGTATCTTAAGCTACCATTGGACATTGCACCTCCTTGGAGAAGTAGCAAGTTAGAGATAATCAGAAAACCACAGGAGAATTTTAAGAGATAGGGGCAAAAAAACCATATGAGAAGGTATAAAGGCCTTGGTACAATACCCATTTCTTTATCATGGTGGTTTCTGAGAAAAGGGAGTTGCCAATCCAGGAGGCTGTTTCAGGGAGAGAAGGAGGGACTTTGGATTCTGGATTCTGTTTATTTTCAATAAATTTTTTAAAATTCTTTTTTCATGAAGACACTTTGGGACATGAAGGCAGACTATGGTAGCAGTGTTAACAGACCAGACTCTACCCAGAATACCTTTCTTACGGTTGCACCTTTTGAGAATGATTTTTTTGTTTGTTTGTTTTCTAGAATCCTTTATTCCAACACAGCTCCCACAGGAGGGTTTTAAAAAGTCACTGCTATAACAGAGAACAATAACCTTTCTACAGTAGACAAGGAACAATCAGGACACAAGATTTGAGTGGAGGCCAGAGATGGACTTTCCTAATTCTGTTTAGCTCAGGACTAACAGAATTACTTAGAATTTTGGTTTTACCACCCTCTCTTATTTCTCTATCACATGGAATAATTTTCTGGTTCACACTTCCACTAGTTGAAATGTCTTTTCACCTAGCAGAAATGAATTAAAATTATATTTCGAACTCCTCAAGAAGTGGTGCTATAGAGATTCAGGGGAATTCACTATAATCATTTTTAAATACTTTATGTTTTAAAAACTGCTGACTGTCATGAAAATCACAGAGTTGGAAAAGGACCACAGGGAAGCCATTCCTGTCTCACTTCATGAATGAGGAAACTGAGGCCCATCTGTGACATGAAGTGATGAGCTCAGGGCTCTTGCAAAACTACCCCATAGCCTTCTCACTTGATTCTGCTGAGGGAAATCGTGCAATAATCGCTCCATGTAGGATGAGCAGACAATAAAAGTAAGGAGTTTCCTTTCTCTAACCTCAGGAATTTTGATATTCCACATGACAGAGTTTTCAAAAAATGAAGAATCCTTTCTAATGCATGTGTGTTTGTGTGTGTGTATGTGTGTGCAAGTATTGGACAAATGTACACCACCCCCTCTTAATCCACAAGAGCTAGCACAGGAATTAGCATCTGAGCCACTTACAAGTGGAACTAGCCAAGTGGTGATAAAATTCCAGAGGGAGCCATTGTGCCCCACTGGTTAAGATTGATTGTGGGCCTTTCCCATTTGTGGTGTAGTAACTAGAGTGTCCTCATCTTCAAGGATGCTAGCACTAAGCCATGTTCCAATAACTAATGCTTTGCTGACTTTGGCTACTACATTGCACTGGCTCTAAAATGGAACATATTTCTCAAGTGAGCTAATGCCTATGTACCACTTTGTTGTAATGTGTAATTATCATAAATGACACTTAATTGTTTAATTACTGGACCAAAGGGTAGATAAGAGCTTGCTCCAAGGAAGACATAAGACCAAGCCTCTCTACATATAAAAAGGTGTATATATTACATATACATATGTACCTTACATGTTCATACATATCTGGAATTATTTTTATATGAGTGTTTATGTATAAATCCATACTTGCACATATTTTTAACATCCCAGACTGTCATGAGTTTGATTCAGTGGTCATACAAATGGACTGCAGGAGAGATGCAGCCAAAATAAAGAAATGATTTGGTTGGCTCAAAGTGTGAACTCCCTTTAAACAAGGCTGCTTTAGTAACAGTGTTACTACAGCTTATTACTAAAGACCACTCTGTTGAGCAACAATGATCTTGTCCTCTTGTTGCTCTCCTCTTTGAGAAAATAATTCGCAATGTGGGGAGAACCTATAGTGATTGGATTGCACATAGTGCCAATTCCATGTGGAGAGAGGGTGGGCAATTGGAATAAATTTTTTTAGCTAGAGTCTAGTACTTACCCAAAAGACAGGCTGATCCTTTGAGGAAATATAAAGAAAGGAATATCTACTTAAATCCCCTCTTTGACTTGTGACACATAGTTCCTGCAGGTCTTAAAGGAATGCTGACCTCCATTTTCATATGAAGAAAAGATATATATAGGACCTGAAAATTTCAAAGCAATTCCAGGTATGTGCTATTCTCATAACCAAATCACAACAAACACTGTTCCTTGTGTACCCTTTCCCAAATACAGTTACTGTAGGTTTCGAGCATTTTACAGGCTTGCAGAGGGTAAGTCACAAGCTCATTGTCACACAAGTAGTAAATGGCAGAAGCAGAATTTGGACCCAGGCAGTCAGACTCCTGATCCCATCACTTTAACCACCAACCTATATCAGTACACCTTGCATTGGTTTGGAACTCTTAGTAAAGGTTTCAAAAACTCAGACTAGATTAGGGAAAATACAACAGTTTCCACGAATGTTGAGTGTTTTCAGTGGCTGAAGAAAAATATCTACCAAGAAAGTGAAAACAGCAACAGAGGTTCTGGTGAAACCAGTGTCACACTGTGACTCAATCCATAGGAACAAGCCAAGACTCCTGTTTCCCCCTGCCTGGCGCTGACTGCTGCAGTAGAAGCAGTGGCGCAGTGCAGGTTAATTGTTGGGTAAGTGTGTTTAGCAGCTTCCGCTCCTGGGGCTCATTAACCACAAAGGTGACAAACATCACAGAAATGGTACAAGTCACCCAGAGAATAACTGGCTAATGACACCAGGCTCACACTCCCAAGCCCAGAGGTACATTACATGTTTCCTTCAGAGGAATCTTTTAATGTTATCACAAAACTATCAGAGCTGTTAGAAAAGAAAGACAGTTGAATCTTTTTATTTCCTTAGCTGCTTGGTACCATCATATGTGTACTACATATTTTGAAAAGAGACTTGAGATGTCATGAAACCCACAAAGCATTTTATAATTATCCTTTTGTATAAAGTCCTCCCTAATTGTCCTCCCAATGTCTGAGATGACTCTACTCATTTGAAAATTGCTTAATTTGGCAAAGGACATTTTATAAGACATAGGCCTGCAAAGCTAGTCTTACCCCCGAGGAAAGAGAGAAGAATACACTCTTATGTGTTTTGAGGAAAGGGAATTTTTTGTCTATTCCTTTAACAAAGTTATGTGGAGCAGCTGTTGTGTCTAGGTAACTACTGGGAGGCTAAGGAGACTAGATGGTATGGTCCTTTTCTTGAAGAAGGCCAGAGTCATATCTGCAATAATCAGAACAGGACTGGCTGCCATATAGACATGTTTGATGCATGTCACCATCTTGTCTGGGTCATCCTCAATTGCTACCCCACTGAAGTCCCTTCTCCCCTCAAAAGAAACAAGCAAACACAAACAAATAGTTTGAGGAGGAAGAAAAATCAAAGAATACCACAGAAAACATTTAAAGTTCAACTTATTTTAGAGCCCAAACTTCAAGACTCATTTTGATGTATGGATCATCTTATGGTAGCTTGTTGATGAAAGTGAAAGTCATGAGAATAAGAATTTCTAAAGGGCTAATTTCCAGAATCTACAAAGAACTCAAACAAATATACAAGAAAAAAACAAACAACCCCATCAAAAAGTGGGGAAAGGATATGAACAGACATTTCTCAAAAGAAGACATTCATACAGCCAACAGACACATGAAAAAATGCTCATCATCACTCGCCATCAGAGAAATGCAAATCAAAACCACAATGAGATACCATCTCACACCAGTTAGAATG
>NC_045441.1:80797032-80797250 GCF_002776525.5 Piliocolobus tephrosceles | reverse complement strand
AAAACCACAATGAGATACCATCTCACACCAGTTAGAATGGCAATCATAAAAAAGTTAGGAAACAACAGGTGCTGGAGAGGATGTGGAGAAATAGGAACACTTTTACACTGTTGGTGGGATTGTAAACTAGTTCAACCATTATGGAAAACAGGATGGTGATTCCTCAAGGATCTAGAACTAGATGTACCATATGACCCAGCCATCCCACTACTGGGTAT
>NC_045441.1:80767177-80796632 GCF_002776525.5 Piliocolobus tephrosceles | reverse complement strand
AAAGGATGAGTTTGCGTCCTTTGTAGGGACATGGATGCAGCTGGAAACCATCATTCTTAGCAAACTATCACAAGAACAGAAAACCAAACACCGCATGTTCTCACTCATAGGTGGTAACTGAACAATGAGCTCACTTGGACTCGGGAAGGGGAACATCACACAATGGGGCCTATCATGGGGAGGGGGGTGGGGGGAGGGATTGCATTGGGGAGTTATACCTGATATAAATGATGAATTGATGGGTGCTGATGAGTTGATGGGTGCAGCACACCAACATGGCACATGTATACATATGTAACAAACTTGCACGTTATGCACATGTACCCTAGAACTTAAAGTATAATAAAAAGAAAAAGAAAAAAAAAAAAAGAATTTCTAGAAGGAGAGAAAAGATAAATTAGCTGCATGGTACATACTTTTTGGGTAAATCTATTAGATTATATCTCCAGATCTACTGCTTACCTGCTATGGTAACTATATTTTGCAGCCACTGTGAGTTTTAGTTTTCTTCATATGGGTCTAACAGTACCTGCTCTGCCTGCCTGGGAAGGTTGATATGAAAATAAAATGAGCTATAAAATATAACATACTCCATAACTGGATTCTTTTTGGAGGGAATACTGGGTGAGAGGATGAGTCTTTAGCCTTCAGTTAATTTTTCTTTAGCGGTTCATTTGTTTGTTTAGGTAATATAGAAATAGAGAGTAATGCCAAGTGATTTCTTTCCTCAGGAAGCTGGATAGATCTTTATCAAACCCCTTACATGCATCACTTAGGATCCTTTCTGTACTACCTGCTTCTAACTCCAGCCACTACTGTGGTGACTGTTGTGCACAGGTTCTGATAAAATTCACCCTGACAGTCATGTACTAAATGCCCTGACTTTGCATCTTACTCCAAAAACTTCTGTGGTAATACAGAAGTTTAGAGTACTACAGGACTCTGTTAGGCACCCATGCAAATACCTGAACATGCAAGGGAGTTAGCATCCCCATGAGATGAAAATTTGACCCATGGGAGGCAGGAGCCCGTGGATTATTTTCCCTTTCTCCCGCAAGAGAGACTGCCCTGAGAAGCAGTTATAGGTCTTCTCAGAGGATGGTCTTGCAACATCAAACAATAAGTTGAACTTAGCAACAACCAACTTGATCAGCATTCTTGCATTTTCTTTCACTCTTTGCTGCTTTTGTAATCCATATCCCTCATTCTGGGTTATATGCCCTAACAGGGTAGTACAACGT
Organism: Piliocolobus tephrosceles; assembly: GCF_002776525.5. Taxonomy (NCBI): domain Eukaryota; kingdom Metazoa; phylum Chordata; class Mammalia; order Primates; family Cercopithecidae; genus Piliocolobus; species Piliocolobus tephrosceles. The sequence continues at coordinate 80,795,391 of NC_045441.1, read as the reverse complement.
AAATCTTTGGTTCAGGTTCTGCTTTCTGGGGAGCCAAGACTAAGACAATTAATGCTGAATGACTCCAGAAAGCAGCTCTTAAGGAAGGTATTTTGGATCTGGGTTATGAAGATCCCATTGCTGGCAGAAGGTGTAGTAGTGATAATACTAGCATGTAGTAGCACTATAATAACTAAGATTTTCACCTGTGGTTAATTGGGTTGAGGTGCAGGTGGCAAATGGAGGGGCCATCATGGTTAAAAGCATGGATACAATGATAATTATAGAAATTGTAGAAAGGAGATGACTGCTGTTAACTATACTGGAAGTCTTGGAAATTTTTTAAAAAGACCCAGGGATGTCAACAGTCAGGTCAAGCCATGCTGTGAAAGTCAAAGATCCTCTATGGCAGCTGCAATGTAAACTGTCATCTCATCAGAAGCCGATCAAAATCCAGAAAGACACAATCCTAAGTGCCATAATCCTGAATGTTGAAATCCTGTAAGAGCAAAATCTCAATAACATAATTCTGGAAAAAATGATTAAAAATTATTTAAAATATATGTATTTGCATTGTTGAAAGGAGATTTATTTGAGAAACATATAAAAGCATTACAGAACATTTCATAGATTATTTCACACAATACAATAGGATAGAATAGGTAAAAATAACAAATATTTTTGTAAGCATAAACACTCAGCTGTACTAATGTTACACAGGTGTAACAGTTATAAGCAGATTAACCATACTCATTAAGAAATAGGTCAAAAAGGGAAATGTATTAACACATATCACTATGGTCAGTAATTTGGTGCACCCAGATAGAAAACCACAGTGAGTCACTCACTGCAAATGCAGTCACCCAAAGAGCTGAGATCTTGAGAAATTTTATTTTTCACAAGCATAGATATGCTAAAAGGATATCTCTTCATTTATTGAGGAAGTTTCAATGTTTTTATGTACACCCATAATGCTTTCACACAAAGTCAGCATTGTGATAATGCACTTTCATTTTTTATGTCAAAAAAATGCATAAAACGAATTAGAACTCTAAAGTCTCTACACAATTTATACCTCCAGTATTGAAAATGATGAGAAAATGAACTATGTAGCATAGAGAATGGTTAAAAAAAAAAAAAAAAAAATGCTGATTGTAAAAAAAAAAAAAAATTCTGACAATTTAAACTAGTTTTAAAAAACTAAAAAGAACAAAAGACTCCCCCTAAACCAGAAAATTCTGATATATAAAGAAAACACATTACAGGGATAGATTATGGGCAATTGCACAGAGATAGTCCATAAGAGCTGGCCAACTTTTATGATCATTAACTATATTTTGAAGTCTTGTATCGTGACGAATAGCTGCTTGCTCTCTCTCTCTCTCTGTCTCTCAGGGCATGATTCTCCTTGGAGAAAGGTTCACATTCTTTTTCTACATGGACCTGCTATTTTTGAAATTCTTCTATATGATTAGCTGTACATCAACATGAACATTTCCTGTTAAATTTTCCCATCTTCTTGTGCCATTCTTCTATGTTGTTTAGGGTACTCAAAATTCCATTCTGAATGCACTCATATTCGGACCACAAGTTCGGCGAAAATACTGGTAATCAAACAGCAACACTGTTGCATAAGTGTCTTCTTATCCTACCATGGACATAATTATTTTTGAACCAGTTAGTAACTTCCCTAACTTCTTCAGGCAAATGTGGCTTTAAATTACTAAAAGCTCCTGGGGACCGGGCGCGGTGGCTCACACCTGTAATCCCAGCACTTTGGGTGGCGGAGGCGGGTGGATCACGAGGTCAGGAGATGGAGATCATCCTGGTTAACAAGGTGAAACCCCGCCTCTACTAAAAATACAAAAAACTAGCCGGGCGAGGTGGTGGGCGCTTGTAGTCCCAGCTACTTGGGAGGCTGAGGCAGGAGAATGGCGTGAACCTGGGAGGTGGAGCTTGCAGTGAGCCACATCGCACCACTGCACTCCAGCCTGGGTGAAGGTCTCAAAAAAAAAAAAAAAAAAAAAAAAAACCTCCTGGAAGGTCATAGATGAAAGGAATGTCAATGCAGGAAAGTGACACACTTTTGAACTGAAGTTTTTTGTTGCCATATCATGTGGCCAAGCCACTTGTGTGAATTTTTCCCCAAATGCAAATAAAGACACAAAAGGTAATAGCTCTGCCTAACATGATGCAGCTAACATGATGTAACTATCCTGCATACAACCAAAAATACTCTAATCCCTTCCCTAGAATCTGGCTTTCAGGACTTCAACATTCAGAATTTTAATGTTTTGGGATTGTAATTTTTAAGATTTTGATGTTAGGGATTTTGATCTTTAGGGATTTCAAAATTTGAGATTATGACATTTATTTTGGGATTGTGTCTTTTGGGATTATGATCCCAGTCCATTTCATGGAACCACAGAGAAGACCATGCCAAAAATCAAGCCCAGGATTTAATTGTGAAAGTGCAGAACCACAAAGGAGAGTGAATACCTCCTTTGTCAGGACCTCAATAGGAAAAGAGTGGATGGGAATATTTGGGTGAACCAGCTGGTAATTTTGAACTATCAGATTCCAGTAAACTCTCCTCCTAAGGCCCTTCCTGGAGGAGAGTAGTGGCTGCCTGCCTGGAGACTGTTCATGGACTCCCCTCTAAAGCAGGTGCCTCATAAGATAATTGTCTCTTTGAGATCTGCTTCCAGCATTCTTCATTCCCTCTAGACTGTTGACCAAGGAGAAGTCTCAGGCCAGCCCAAGCACCATTCCTGGAGGAAATAGCTTGCCTGCCAAAAGAACTGCAGAAACTAGTTCAAATGTTCTGGTAAGAGTAGAGGGCTTTATATGTGGAACTGGAGCTTGAGGTTCTTGGACTGGGGTGAGGAAATCAGAATATAAGGCTGGACAGAGGAAAGTTTACTAACATGGAGGCACCTAGCCATGATCAGAATTTGATGCCCTACAAAGAACCCCCTGGAGCTTATCCTAATGGTCTGTTGAGATGTGTCTTAAGACTCGGTAAAGAGAATGTTTACATCAACTACTATGGTAGAAAATCACCTTCCCCTCACCCTTTTCCCAGATCTAAATCAGCTCATAGATCCAGATTTTAGTGATTGATGTGGAAGCCAGGATCTCTCGAGAAAGGACCCTTCAATGCCACCACCAGTATGTACGGTACATCTTCCTTTGATTCTTTTCCCAAATGTACTTGCAGCAGGGTAACTTTGCACTGTTGGAAGGGGAAAACCCAGACTTTTCAAAGGCTGTTAGGTAACGAGTTGGGGTTGAATGATACCAAATGAACTGAAATGTTATCAAAGATCTCTGGTTAGAGTGGGAGCCCATCTGGACACAGTGATAATGGAATTTTGAACCAAGTTTGCTTCACAGTGTGTTAAAGTGTTCACAGACCCATCCTGAGGTTATTGCCCACATCCTGAGTGTGTGTAACTGAGTTAAATATATTTATCAGGTGATAGAGCCCTCACACTGGTTCCCAGATTTGTAGTATAAGGGATATTATGAGGGAAGGGCCAAGTAAAGTCCCTGAAACTGCCTCTATCCCCATCTAAGACCATAAATCAGAAGCAACACTGCATGCTAGGAGGAATTGCAGAGATTAATGACACAATCAAACACTTGAAGAATACAAGGGTGATGGTTTCCATCATATCCCTGTTTCAATTTTTTCTGCATGCTCATTTCCGGGCATACCTAGCCCTGGAAAATCCTGAGAGCTCATGGTGGATGATGGTGAATTATCATAAACATAACCAGATGTTAACGTCAATGGTATCTGCTGTGCCAGATGTGCTATCTTTACTGCAAGTGGATTAGCAGGCCTCTGGTGCTATGTATGTGACTATCTGGCAGATGTGTCTTTCTCAATGCTCATAAGGAGGAAGGATCAAAACAGCTTACTATCACGTTGTAGACACAACAACTCATTTGCAAAATTTGTGCTTTCTGTCCCCACATTCAAAGGTCCTGTTTTCCACTGCAGGGTTGAGAAGGGGAAGAGTCACTTCCAAAACCAGGTGCACAGAAAGGGTCTCACCAAATTTGAAGCTTCAACTACCACATTTAGGCTCCTTGCATTAGTGGACCAGAAGGCAAAGAGATGAATTACTATATTGGCAATGGTAATCAACTCTGACTACTATGGGGAGCTAGAGCTGCTGCTATACAATGCAGACAGGCAGGAGTATGTCCCGTATCAATGAGATGCACTTAATGGCAGTTCTCTTGATTACGCATACCCATATTGGCTCCTCCTCCTTCCCTGCTTCACTCTCCTTGTTCCTTCCTGCATCTCCCTGAAATTGTACCCCCTAACAAAATAGTAATACAGAATCCCTTGCCTTGGGCTCCACTTTCAGGAAAACCCAGGCTCAGGCTGCTGTAACACTCATAGGTTCAAATGTACCTGTTGCACTTAGAGAACACATATACCAGACATTTTACATATTTCATTTCACTTAACCTTCACAGCAGTCTTGAGAGGTAGAATAATTATTTCTGTTTTCCAGATAAGGAGACAGGATCAGCTAAGTCCAAGGACTTTTCAGAGGACATCCAGATTATGTGTAGTACAGCCAGGTTTTGAATACAGAAATGTCCAACTCCAAAGTTCAGTCTCTGTCCTCTATATCTCGTGGCTTACGTCAGCAATAATAAAAATGAATGCTCAGAAAGAAGACAATTCCTTCTCTTATGTCACTCTGACATAATGCCCTTTGCATTATTAGTGGTTGGTTTTCACTTCAAGATTTTGTTTTTCTTTTGACTATGTAATTTAGTACACAGTGTATTGTTTAACAGGTAAATACTGTAGGAAAGTTGAAGGGAACAATAGATTATTTTCCAGGAACCTACTTAGGGTTCTATCATTCTGAAATGGGTGATAGAGGAAGTTGGAGTATCCTCCTTTTTAAAAATCAGGATTTAAGAAGTAAATACAAAGATAAAGTACAAAGTCAGCTCATTAAAATCTTTTCTCTTTCAGAAAATACTTTGTTTTAAAATAAACTCAACACAATAAGTGGCATGAAAGAAGAAAAATGCAAAACCTTATTATATAATTTCAAGTTTGATTATGTCACCAGATAAACTAAATGACAACAGAGTAGAAAGAAATATAATCCATAAAGGAAGTGAGAAAGGTTAAAGAAGTCAACAGTAATTAAATGGTGACTGAAGCCGAATGGAAATTGATCTGTATTAGCTGAAGGCCATTCCTGTCGTTTAGAATGTTATGCATCAGTGAAGAGAGAAAAGAAAGGTTTCTGCTATTTTGACATAAAAATATGTCATTTCTGAGTCAAGGTTGCTAATTCAAGAAAGCAGTAAATTCTCAGTACACACATTTTAATAATCCACACCTGCTTGCAGGTATTGAAACAGATAAGATCCTGTAATAAGTCTCTGTGGGGCTATAAGTCATAAGAACTTCACTCGTTACTGACTGTTTACCCTTGTGAAAGCTTAAGGCAGATTGACTCAATCCAATGCAAATAGAGGTGAAAGTGACAGCTCTAGCTATTAGCTGATATAGCCTCTGATGGATGGTCATCTGTCCCCAGGGATGTATCTGCTCAATAGGGACTCAGCTGACAGCAGGAGGCTGAAAAAACTTGTGCACTACTTACAATTCTGTCATGGTGTTGCTTCTGGATATTAGGGCTTTCCGATTTAACATATCTAATAGGAAACAAAGCTGAGTGATGTTTATAATTTTTATTATGAATGCTAACATTATAATCACTATTATAAGTTATGATTACAGTGACTACCATTAATTCAGGGCCTACTTTTTTCCGGGTCTTTAAAATTGCTGTACTTACAACTCTGCAAGGTAAGTGTTATTATTCTTACTTTCTACATGAGGAAAGCTCCAAAGAAATAAGCACCTTGCCTAAGACAAAGGCTGAGATAATTAAGTTAACCTACATTCCTCTCTGTTTTGTCCATTATACAACATGGCTGCTGATTGTCTCCCAGGAGTCTAGATAAGCATGGGCAGACTTCAGTAAAAATCTTACATGTTACAGAAGATATACTACCAGGTGGAGTTAATAAGCATGCTTGGAGTGGTGAATAAACAAGATTTAGGCCATGGCCATAGAGCATGGCTGAATCAACAATAACAGCAACAAAAATAAGAGTTGATTCACTGTGATATGTGGGCCACAATCTTTATGAATTGATGGAAAAAATGCATGGTCAATCCTAGAAGGCCACTCATTCATTGAACATACATTTGTTGAGTGTATTCTAGGTGCTAGAGTTGTGTCAGGTGCTAGAGTTGAGGAAAGTAAGAAAAAGTTAATACAGGTCTCAATGACAGAGCTAGAAGGAGTTCTGATATTAGTAGTACTCATCAAATCAGAATGTCATTGTGCTTATGGTAACCCCTCTAATTTTTAGCAGTAAGTCCAATACAAATGGTGGGCTAGGGAAGGTATTTTAACCTGAATAAAGTTTCTAGATCTGTATTTTGATTCTCAAGGTACTCCTTGGCTGAAAACACCTGGAACTCTAGGTTCTCTTTATAGACTGCCATAGAACACTATGGCAGAAACTGCCAGTTTATCACCAAGCCTATTTCCTCTTCTTTCTGGGCACATGATTAGAATACATTTCCCAGCTTCCCTTACAGTTGGATGTGGCCATATGACTGAGTTTTTGCCAATAGGATGTCAGTGAATGTAACAGGCACCATGTTTTCCCCTGGTCCATGGACATTCTCCATGGAACCTATCTACATGCTTCTTCCCTGGTCTCCATTTTAATGCAGATGAGCCTAGTGACCCTAAAACCACATGTTAAAGATATCAGAGCCATACATAGAAAGAACCTGTGATGCTGAGTGGCGACTTGGAAGGCCACCCTTCTTGGAATCTCACATTGAATGATTATCTGAAGAAGAAATCAAGTTAAGACACTGAAATTTTGGGAGTTATTACAGCGGTTAGCATTACTTTAATACAAATACTAACATATGTATTTGACAATATGTATTTGGGCACTATTATATATTTAATTTCCTCTTAATTCTAATTCAACAAGCAGATAATATGATTCTATTATTACACATAGTTCCCCTAATTTCAAAAATCAGTAATGCATGAGATATTTCAAATTATATTTCTGAGATTTTCTCTTACTGTTGATTTGTTGTTTGTTTGGACATATATGTTGTTCTCCACTAGGATCATATGGCAAGCAAGTAAGTTAATCAACAGTTGGGTATCTTAAAAAATGACAGAAAAATATTAGGTTGACAACTTAAAGTTGATGGCTAATGAAAGAGAAAATCTGTGGCCTGTGAAAAGACTTTCAAGTATTTTGTTTTGACTGCCTCAAATTAATGAAAGGAAAGAACACCAATATCGTGGAGAAACACGGTGGGGACTGGCCTGCAGGAGCAACATGTGAGATTCCTTGACTGAATTCTGAGCATCTCAAAGGAAATGACATTGTTTCCTCAATTTGTTTAAGGATTTGACACAAAGAAAGCTAAGCCAAGTTGCCAGGTAAGCCAAGTCACTGAGTGAAGAGCAAGACCCCCTGGCCCCTTCCAAATTGAAGGCAGCCAGGTGTGGCAAAAAGAGCATGGACTTTGGCATCAAACCCTTCTTTGAATCTTCACTCTTCCACTTGCTGCAGGTTCTCTTAACCACCTTGAATTTCAGTTTTCTCACCAGTAAACAGGGAGTGATAATATCCACCTCTTAAAAACACTGTGAGGATTACAGACAAACTTTTTGAAGTGCTAATGAATAAACTATGTCTAAGTATGGTAATTAGTATGAGATTTATTATTAATTCCTTGTCCTATGTTTGTAAAAAGCACACAAAGAAAGCTTGAACCGTTTGCACCAAGGTACAATATTAAACAACTAAACATTTAGACTACTGGTTTTACAGTTTCCTTTTCTCATTTGTGCCATAGCAAAATTTAGTTCATTTTATTCTGTGTCATTCAATAATTATGGCAAAATCATGGCAACCATTTCTAATAATCTCTTAGAAATGCTATTCAACAAATAGTTCTCAAATGGCTTCAATACTCAACACTTTGTGCTGGTTTCTAAATATGTTGAATTCTGCATTTTATTTGGTTCTCAAGGGTTACTTGTAACCCTCTGTTGTCACCAAGATAAGAATTACCCTCTCGCAGAAGAACAGAGACTTTTTTTTTTCTACCTTTTAAAGAACTACCTCAAGGACCATTGAGAGATAAAGGCATTTGTTGCTATCACTGCTAAACCCTATTCAACTCTCAGTATCCCAGAGTGATGAATAGCATACAGAGTAAATGAACATCTTGTAAAATACTTAGAAGCAATAAGTGGAAGTTAATTTGTGTAATGTGTATATTTAATTATTTGAAATTTTAGAATAACACTAAACAAATTATTGTACGAAGTAGAAAAGAATAAAGAAGGGGCAAATTAATGAAAGAAGGGGCAAAGAATTAACTTTATTTCTGCATGTCATGAAGTGAATATATTCTAATATTCCCATGACCTGAAGCTTACCACAGACGGTATGTCTGGTTTGGGCATAGTGTAATTTTAGAATGTAAGGTTTCTTGTACTGTGGTAATTTTAGACTGCAAGCTTTCTCAAGGCTGGGATTGTCCAGTCTTGCAGATGCTTTAAGCTCTCGTTATTCAAGACTTATTCTTTGATTATCTCAATACTTGTGCCATACCAACCTTGTGGTGGACTATCACCACAGTTATCATTAATCCTTATTACCGAAGGGATTGGGTCAGACATCCTTTTCATCCCCCACCTGCCTGAATTCCATCCTTGACCTGCTGAAAAAGAACAATGAAGATAGGAAGCTCTAGTAGGCAGGTTTGTAATATCCAGGCAATATATCATATTAGCAAGAATAGAAACTCCTGTCTTGCCTCTCCCACAAACTACTTGGAAAGGCACTTCTGCTATACATCTCTTTGGAGAGCAGTAGTGATCTGAAGAAATGCTTCCTCTTGAAAGAACCCTTTTTATTCACAGTGGAATACTCTTGAATTTTGCAGATCGTCGAACACACAAAAAAAGTTTTTTTTTTTAATAGTTGAGGAAATAAGCCTAAAGAAAATGTGTACCTAATCCTATTAGCTGACTTAATATAGAATTATTAAAAGCCTTGATATACAGGATTTAACACAATCTTCTAGCGGGGTGTGATGTAATCTGTTTTTGTTCCTCAGCTAGCAGATGGCTTACCTTTAAGTAATTTCCAATATGTTAAGAGATCAAAAGCCATCCTCTTGCCACTGAGGCAGTAATCATTCTTCTCTGCTGGGGGTTGCTTGGTCCTGTGGTAAGGATATGCAAAGGCTCCTGGCATTTCCAAAGATAGAAGGGCGACATTTCTTCAGACTTTGAAGTTAATAATCCTTCAGAAGTTGAAAACTGAGGGATTTTTCAAACCCCTTTTAATGTTCTATATGCCATGTGTGAAAGTAAATATCTGCAAGAAATCACCAAGGGCTAGTGTGACGCTTGGAGGAGCACTCTGAAACCTCGAGTGTCATGGACTGGCGCAATCTCTTATTGCTGAGGTGTGGAGAGATTATGCTTCCATTGAGTAATGTTCTTTGGAGGATGTGATTTCTGCATTAACTGTCTTGAGAAGGAGGCTGGAAATTCATTGAATTTTACATTTCAATGGGCCATTGCTGAGCTCACACTACTGCATTACCGACAGGCCTGGCCTTGCAGTCAAGACGTGATTCTTCCTAAGCTTGGAAGCTTTCAACTGCATCCTCCAGCATTTGTCTAGTTGTTGGAAATGATCTATTGGTGAAGAATGTGGTAAATTTGGATTGGGTATTCTATTTGATCTTCTCTATAAGAGAAAAAAAGTTTTTCATATTTTAACAGTTTTATACGCCCCTGATAGATCCAGAGCACAGAGCATTTTTCAAAAATCAAATTGAAATTTTCATGACATGCTGAGTCATAGAATACTGCTGAATTTTGAGTTCAGACAAGCCTAAGTGTCTCAGGGTTTGTTACCATCTTTGCTTAAGGCTCTTGTTTTTGATACAGAGAGGTTTCATTTTATTTCCTGGACCAGTTATTTTCAGACTACTTAAAATAAGAGAAAAATCTCAGTAGGAGAAGATATTTCTAGGTATACAGAAGGCCTAAGGTTGGCTCTTCCCCTTAGAGATAAAACAGACCGTTTAAACTTAGGTAGTAGGCTGCTCTACTATTACCCCCTCTTCCTTCTTACTGTTTTGGTTTATGCATTTGATAGTTGGGATGTTGCCAGGCTATGGATGGATAAATGAATATCTAGTAGTCATCAAAAGAGATACAAGGAGAAAATATGAAATAATTCCAGAGATGTGCAAAAGCCTGCAGGCACCAGGTTTCATTTGGAAAGGAGATATGGGTAAATGGCCTGGGGATAATCAAAAAGATGAAATGCAAACTTGAAATACCATCATATCATTTTATCCCTACACAGAAAACCATGCATGAATGGAGAGAATATATTTTCCCAAAATAGACTCACTGACCTGTTTGGAGCTAGAAGTAATATTTGCTGTTTGTTCTAACCTGCAGCCTAAAAGGAACAATAATATTCCCTTACAATCTCAGAGATTCCACCTCAACTATTCTGCAATGTATTTTCCTGTTTACACTTTTCTATTATTTTTGGTCTCCTGAAATAATTGATCTAAGCAATAAAATAAAAACTCTTCATATCAAAAGCAAGGGCTAGTAAGAGTTGGGCATATGATTTATAAAGATTCTTACACAAATTCCTCAGTTGTACATTGAACTTATTCCCTTCTTACCAGAATGATCTCGACCCAAATGCTCCCCATTCTGTCTGGGATCTCTTTTCTTGTGCTTAAAAACCATGGTTATGTCTCTGTTTTCTTCTCTTTGGGATGAATGGAACCATTATTTCTTCAACTTATTAATTTTTGAGACAGGGCCTTGCTCTGCCATCCAGGCTGGAGTGTAGGGGTGTGATCATAGCTCACTGCAACCTCAAACTCCTGGGCTCAAGCAATCCTCTTGCCTCAGCCTCATGATTTTAGCTAGGACTACAGGCACAAGACACCATGCACAGCTAATATTTTTGTATTCTTAGTAGGATCTCACTATGTTGCCCAGGCTGGTTTCAAACTCCTAGTCTCAAATGATCCTCCATCTCAGCCTCCAAAGTGTCTTTAATTTATTGTTATTTAATGCCTCTTGCTTACTCATGGGTCATCTCTAGGTTCATTATATTCCAAGCTGTGAATGAGAATGTAGAATGTAGAATATAGAATGTAGTAATTCAAGTAGAAGACTGACACTATGGCAGGCCAAGAGTTTGTTCTTTTTGAAGTTGTGTATATAAAAGATAGTCTGACTTTGAATGAAATGTCTAAAACCTAATTATAAATGCCCAAAGAGTCACCACCAGGCCTGCCTTATAAGAGACCCTGAAGGAAGCCCTAAACATGGAAAGGAACAACCGGTACCAGCCATTGCAAAAACATGCCAAAATGTAAAGACCATCGAGCCTAGGAAGAAACTGCATCAACTAATGAGCAAAATAACCAGTTAATATCATAATGGCAGGATCAAGTTCACACATAACAATATTAACCTTAAATGTTAATGGACTAAATGCTCCAATTAAAAGACACAGACTGGCAAACTGGATAAAGAGTCAAGACCCATTAGTCTGCTGTATTCAGGAGACCCATCTCACATGCAGAAACATACATAGGCTCAAAATAAAGGGATGGAGGAAGATCTACCAAGCAAATGGAGAACAAAAAAAAGCAGGGGTTGCAATCCTAGTCTCTGATAAAATAGACTTTAAACCATCAAAGATCAAAAGAGACAAAGAAGGCCATTACATAACGGTAAGGGGATCAATTCAACAGGAAGAGCTAACTATCCTAAATATATATGCACCTAATACAGGAGCACCCAAATTCATAAAGCAAGTCCTTAGAGACTTACAAAGAGACTTAGACTCCCATACAATAATAATGGGAGACTTCAACACTCCACTGTCAACATTAGACAGATCAATGAGACAGAAAGTTAACAAGGATATCCAGGAATTGAACTCATCTCTGCATCAAGTGGACCTAATAGACATCTATAGAATTCTCCACCCCAAATCAACAGAATATACATTCTTCTCAGCACCACATCACACTTCTTCCAAAATTGACCACATAATTGGAAGTAAAGCACTCCTCAGCAAATGTAAAAGAACAGAAATTATAACAAACTGTCTCTCAGACCACAGTGAAATCAAACTAGAACTCAGGACTAAGAAACCCAATCAAAACCGCTCAACTACATGGAAACTGAACAACCTGCTCCTGAATGACTACTGGGTACATCACGAAATGAAGGCAGAAATAAAGATGTTCTTTGAAACCAATGAGAACAAAGATACAACATACCAGAATCTCTGGGACACATTTAAAGCAGTGTGTAGAGGGAAATTTATAGCACTAAATGCCCACAAGAGAAAGCTGGAAAGATCTAAAATTGACACTCTAACATCACAATTAAAAGAACTGGAGAAGCAAAAGCTAGCAGAAGACAAGAAATAACTAAGATTAGAGCAGAACTGAAGGAGATAGAGACACAAAAAACCCTCCAAAAGATCAATGAATCCAGGAGTTGGTTTTTTGAAAAAATCAACGAAATTGACAGACCGCTAGCAAGACTAATAAAGAAGAAAAGAGAGAAGAATCAAATAGACACAATAAAAAATGATAAAGGGGATATCACCATGGACCCCACAGAAATACAAACTACCATCAGAGAATACTATAAACACCTCTATGCAAATCAACTAGAAAATCTAGAAGAAATGGATAATTTCCTGGACACTTACACTCTTCCAAGACTAAACCAGGAAGAAGTTGAAGCCCTGAATAGACCAATAGCAGGCTCTGAAATTGAGGCAATAATTAATAGCCTACCAACCAAAAAAAGTCCAGGACCAGATGGATTCACAGCTGAATTCTACCAGAGGTACAAGGAGGAGCTGGTACCATTTCTTCTGAAACTATTCTAATCAACAGAAAAAGAGGGAATCCTCCCTAACTCATTTTATGAGGCCAACATCATCCTGATACCAAAGCCTGGCAGAGACACAACAAAAAAAGAAAATTTTAGACCAATATCCCTGATGAACATCGATGCAAAAATCCTCAATAAAATACTGGCAAACCGGATTCAGGAGCACATCAAAAAGCTTATCCACCATGATCAAGTGGGCTTCATCCCTGGGATGGAAGGCTGGTTCAACATTCACAAATCAATAAACGTAATTCAGCATATAAACAGAACCAAAGACAAGAACCACATGATTATCTCAACAGATGCAGAAAAGGCTTTTGACAAAATTCAACAGCCCTTCATGCTAAAAACACTCAATAAATTCGGTATTGATGGAACGTACCTCAAAATAGTAAGAGCTATTTATGACAAACCCACAGCCAATATCATACTGAATGGGCAAAAACTGGAAAAATTCCCTTTGAAAACTGGCACAAGACAGGGATGCCCTCTCTCACCACTCCTATTCAACATAGTGTTGGAAGTTCTGGCTAGGGCAATCAGGCAAGAGAAAGAAATCAAGGGTATTCAGTTAGGAAAAGAAGAAGTCAAATTGTCCCTGTTTGCAGATGACATGATTGTATATTTAGAAAACCCCATTGTCTCAGCCCAAAATCTCCTTAAGCTGATAAGCAACTTCAGCAAAGTCTCAGGATACAAAATTGATGTGCAAAAATCACAAGCATTCTTATACACCAGTAACAGACAAACAGAGAGCCAAATCAGGAATGAACTTCCATTCACAATTGCTTCAAAGAGAATCAAATACCTAGGAATCCAACTTACAAGGGATGTAAAGGACCTCTTCAAGGAGAACTATAAACCACTGCTCAGTGAAATAAAAGAGGACCCTAAAAAATGGAAGAACATACCATGCTCATGGATAGGAAGAATCAATATCATGAAAATGGCCATACTGCCCAGGGTTATTTATAGATTCAATGCCATCCCCATCAAGCTACCAATGAGTTTCTTCACAGAATTGGAAAAAACTGCTTTAAAGTTCATATGGAACCAAAAAAGAGCCCGCATTGCCAAGACAATCCTAAGTCAAAAGGACAAAGCTGGAGGGGTCATGCTACCTGACTTCAAACTATACTACAAGGCTACAGTAAGCAAAACAGCATGGTACTGGTACCAAAACAGAGATATAGACCAATGGAACAGAACAGAGTCCTCAGAAATAATACCACACATCTACAGCCATCTGGTCTTTGACAAACCTAAGAGAAAGAAGAAATGGGGAAAGGATTCTCTATCTAATAAATGGTGCTGGGAAAATGGGCTAGCCATAAGTAGAAAGCTGAAACTGGATCCTTTCCTTACTCCTTATACAAAGATTAATTCAAGATGGATTAGAGACTTAAATGTTAGACCTAATACCATAAAAACCCTAGAAGAAAATCTAGGTAGTACCATTCAGGACATAGGCATGGGCAAGGACTTCATGTCTAAAACACCAAAAGCAATGGCAGCAAAAGCCAAAATTGACAAATGGGATCTCATTAAACTAAAGAGCTTCTGCACAGCAAAAGAAACTACCATCAGAGTGAACAGGCAACCTACAGAATGGGAGAAAATTTTTGCAATCTACTCATCTGACAAAGGGCTAATATCCAGAATCTACAAAGAACTCAAACAAATTTACAAGAAAAAAGCAAACAACCCCATCAAAAAGTGGGTAAAGGATATGAACAGACATTTCTCAAAAGAAGACATTCATACAGCCAACAGACACATGAAAAAATGCTCATCATCACTCACCATCAGAGAAGTGCAAATCAAAACCACAATGAGATACCATCTCACACCAGTTAGAATGGCAATCATAAAAAAGTTAGGAAACAACAGGTGCTGGAGAGGATGTGGAGAAATAGGAACACTTTTACACTGTTGGTGGGATTGTAAACTAGTTCAACCATTATGGAAAACAGTATGGCAATTCCTCAAGGATCTAGAACTAGATGTACCATATGACCCAGCCATCCCACTACTGGGTATATACCCAAAGGAGTATAAATCATGCTGCCATAAAGACACATGCACACATATGTTTATTGTGGCACTATTCACAATAGCAAAGTCTTGGAATCAATCCAAATGTCCATCTGTGACAGACTGGATTAAGAAAATGTGGCACATATACACCATGGAATATTATGCAGCCATAAAAAAGGATGAGTTTGCGTCCTTTGTAGGAACATGGATGCAGCTGGAAACCATCATTCTTAGCAAACTATCCACAAGAACAGAAAACCAAACACCGCATGTTCTCACTCATAGGTGGGAACTGAACAATGACATCACTTGGACTCGGGAAGGTGAACATCACACATCAGGGCCTATCAGGGGGAGCGGGGAGGGGGGAGGGATTGCATTGGGAGTTATACCTGATATAAATGATGAATTGATGAGTGCTGATGAGTTGATGGGTGCAGCACACCAACATGGCACAAGTATACATATGGAACAAACCTGCACATTATGCACATGTACCCTAGAACTTAAAGTATAATAATAAAAAAAAGAAAGAAAGAAAACTAAACAGTGAAGTTGAACCCTCAGGCATGAGTTAACAATAAACTTATTACTCTTTCAGAGAAAATAAATAAATAAATAAATGCACAAAGAGCCTAAGAAATTGGTAATTTTGGGAAATCAGTGATTCGATTTGAATGTTGGCCTGTTAGCTTGGATAATAATTACCCCATCTTCTGAGACTAAGGTAACATAGTCAATTGTCATTGGGCTAGGTTAGTGAGATTAGGGGATGGGGTGGGAGGGCAGTAGTCACAGAAAATAAAAATCAAGGATACAAACGAAACTGGAGTTACCGCTCAACTGCTCAGCATTGACATAGTATGGTTACAGTGTCAGGATCTGTAAAGTGCTTGCCCCTGAATATGGCTGAACACTTACAAAATAGTTGCTTAGTTCTTCTACACCCAAAAGAGGGGATTCAAGGCTTGAAGTTCCTGGGCTTCCTGTAGGGAGAACTGATGATCAGGCTAAGTGGGAGGGTTCTGTCCCTTTAGCTTCCATGGCCTCCTTGCAACCAGAGCAGCTCTGCACACCCTCTCTGTTCATCTTCCACGGAAGTTACAATGAGCAATAATTAGCTGCTGCCTAATTATTCAGCTCCCCTCTTCCATGGGGGTGTGTCCCGCATCCCAGTTGCACCTGAACCACAATTAATCCATAAATCAGCTAATTTGACACTGGATAATGTCAAATTGATTGTATAAAATATTTGTTGGATAATTGGGCATCTAATTTTTAAACATGAGAGAATTTTAGATCATGCACCAATATGACACACAACCTACAAAAAAACTGTGATGATTATTAGGGAGTTCTGGGTTCCTTGAAAGGAAAATACTGCATAAATCACAAGAACAGGTCTTTTCTCCTGGCTCCTTGGGGCATAACAATATACCCTCTCAAGCAGGGTGAAGAGATATATCCTCTCTAAGTGAGATTATCCTGCTGAGTGCTGACAATCACCTGTCTCCTACCTCCACCTTCTCATATCACAGGCCAGGGAGTGGGTTAATTTTCTGAGCCTTGAACTTAGACTTTGAATTCCTATTCGCATCCCTTTGTTAACATTATAGGAAAAAATCCCTACCTGTAGTGAATGCAGAATCACAGTGCCAAGAAGGATTTTTGGAGCTCAATAAATTCATCTCTCTACCTTTCTGCAGGACTGTGCCCCTTGCCACCAGATCTAGAGCTCCTGGGATTTTGAGGCAGTGTAGAATGAATACAGGATATCTATGCCTACAGCACACAGTCAAAAACTCAGCCCAGCAGTAAATGCACAGCACTTTCTGTATTCCTACTGTGCCCTGAGTAAAGACTTTTCACTTCATACATCATTCACAACTTGCTACAGGGATTTCACAAAGCCAGTACATACCCTTTACACAAAGAAAAGACGAAAAAGAACAGACCTGGGAAAGAAAAGAAAAAAGGTGTGTCTGCCGAATGTAGCATTATCAACAGGGAAATTAACAAGGCACAATGTAGTTGGGGATGTTAATCAAATAGACAAATGGCGTTTCTCATTCTGTTCACACATTTGAAGAAGAAGCCTAAAATATTTCAGAGTCAAACATGGTTAGACAGTTTCATTTCCTCCCTGGGCTCTGGTGCCATGAGGAGCAAGGCAAAAGATGAGGGAAATTGGAAGCTACTTTTCCCCTAGAGAGATCTGGTAAACAGATGCTGAGGTAGTCCCACCATCTGGCTTACAGAATCCTGGGGTCCCAGAGGAGGGTGCCACCTGGAGGTGCTGGAGATACTGTCAGTGCTAGGTAGCAGCCCCTGTTGACTGAGGAGGGAGATCCTAAACACACAGAGCAAGGAATGCCTTCAGTTGAGTCCTTGAATGTCCCAAGCCAGGATTTTTTTCCACAACAAAGTGGAGGGACAGCTTATTTCTTGCTAATCCTTGAGGGATTTACCTTTTTTCCAAAAATGATTCCTTCTGAGCCTTATCATCATTTTCTGAGTAATAACCACTTCCACTAAACAGTAACTGCAATCTTCCTCCTCCTTTCACAATTCTGTATTATATTACAGTTGGATTTCACAGTAGTTTGACGGGCAGATTTGCATAGAAGAAATTAAGTCATAGAGAATTAGTCAGAAGAATTAATCAGAGAGAGAGTCATTAGTTTCCAAGAAGTGAATGAATTTAGGAAAACCACTGGATATGTCACTTTCATTGTCTTTTCCTCTTGAGAAATAAAAAATGTTTATTTTTGAAGGTTGGCAGAAAAGATCTAGGATTATAAGCTTGTCTTTGGTATTACTGAGTCACCATAGACACCAACAGCTCACTCAGTTCTCCTCTCCCCTCACACTTACCCCATCACATTTATGAAAAAATGAAGGGCAAGTTGTTTTCTTTGTCTTCTCTAGAAGCCAAGAAGCCCATGTTCACTGATTCAGGATTGTTGTTCAAGTTCTAAAAACTAGGTGCTGAGTGTTCAGGGTTCTAGGACAGGTCACCTATTCTTAGCCTACCAGGCCCAGGAGCCCCTCCCATATCGCAATGCAACAGGCTCACAAAGAGCCTCAGATGACAGCTGATCTGAGTAACATACGTGGCCTGTACTTACGGGCCAAGTTCTGCCCCTTTCTTGACTATAGTTTCCCAATCTCTGTCTTTGCTGACTCTTTTACCTGGTCTCTCACATCCTCTCCTGATCCAGAGCTTTGGCGCAGGTCCCTCTTTCTGGATCACTTAATGTAACCCACAGTCCCCCCATCCCAACTCAGAGCTTGACCCACTTCCCTGGCTTCCCACACCCCATAGTTCTGAGCAGAATCCCTCCATTAGACCAGCCTTGGGGGATCCTGTCAGTTCTGGTTCCATTTATCCAGAAAAGAAATTAGGTGTTTTTAGGTTTGCACTGAACAGCTGGGGGTTGAGTATAAACCTCTCATAGAACTCTGAGTCCAGCTTCTTTTTACCACAATGGGTCAGTTCGTCCTGCAAAAGCAAACTGAGGACTAGAAGATCTTTGGGGAGAACTGAGTTCATTTATTCACTTCTTTATTTGGTCACTCATTAATTCAATAAATATTTGTTAAATTTCCACTATGTGCCAAGCATTATGTTGGACTTTAAATGCTGGTCCTTCCCATATTTGTGCTTCTAGGGAGGATGTGGCTAATGCCTTGCTCGTATAAACAACTTTGGAATAAAATCACCATGAAGTATTGCAGTTTTATGTGGCCAACCTGGAATCAAGATGTCTGTTGCCATGACCCAGATGCCAACAACATGTTGCTCCAAAGCTCACCATGGCAGCCTGCTTATAGAAAATGTTATGTATAAACCTGGGTCAGAATGTACGGTTTCAGGATAGTATCCGATTCTATTATCTCTTGTGGTTCTCCTAATGATTTTTCTGGGATCTGCCTGCTTCATGAGACCAACAGGACTGACATCCCTTCATCATTATTCAGCTTGTGGATTCTAATATTCACCGTGTGTTTGATTGGCTTATCTGCCTCTTGACTAGAAACTTAGTCAAGAGGAAATCCATGATCACAAGGTGACAGAAAAGACATTTAAATTATTTGCTACAAGTTGCTGGTTTTGGTTTTCTTCATTTTATGGAAAAAAAAAATCAACGTAGTTATGCCACTGGTAGTCTACAATAGGGCTCTATGCACGTTAGGACTCTATGCACCATTTCCCTAAGAAGAAACAGAAGCATCATAGTAAGGAATAAAAATCTATGAGAAGAGGAGAGTAATAGAGTGTACACACATAAAAACAAGTTTTGAGTATCTCTGTCTGGTAGCTTGGGAAAGTGACAAACAGTGTAAGGTTTAGACATGAATAGGATTCTAATGGTTTCACCGTGGAAACAGTACAATGGACTATTTTCAATGGTACTGCAGGTAGAAACCGACTTAATGACATTTGCTCATAACGGCACTGTAGATTGCATGGTTGGAAAACTGAAGAGAGACATACTTCAGATTAAAAAGAATGTATAGGGTTTTTATGGGTTGCTTCATTTGATCAGCCATCATTTGCTCAGAAGTCTTTAATAACTGTGGTATCTTCATTGAAAAGCTTTCCTCAACAAAGGTAGAGTTACTTTAAAAAGACAACTTTTTAATACTGCCCTGAATGATAAAGAGAACCTATTGAAAATAACTGAAGAACCATAGGCATGTTGCCTTCCTGTTATTGCTAGAGATTTGGAAGAATTTCTGCCCAAATTGGGCTGGATTTGTAAAGATGTCCATAATAGTGTTTGGATTCAGACCAGCTTTTGTTCAAAGCACTGAAGCAGCATAAGGAGGGTGTGCAATAGAAGGGCATGATTAGGATGGTAGCTTTTTAACTTTGACAGCAGAGTGGTTCCCCAGAGTCACTGACTACATTTTCCCCACATATGTCAGTGGGGAAAATGCTGGATCATTGGAAAGTAAGCAGATGGCTGCCCAACTTTTTGTGAAATGAGAGGAGGGAAGTGCCACAAAAGCCCAGCAGTCTTCCATCAGTGCTCCTACCAGTGCTACCAATCTAGGTAGATTAACAGGCACATGTGTTTGAAATATGTGGGCCATATTTCATCATTTGTCTTAAAGAAATAGGGCTCTATTTGCCCTGTTTAGAATTGAGTTCCCAATTACAGGGAGCCCATCTGTTGCTCTGTGGGTCTTCTTCTTCTTCTCTTTTTTTTTTTTTTTTTTTTTTTTTTGAGAAAGAGTCTCCCTCAGTCACCCAGACTGGAGTGCAGTGGCACAATCTTGACTCACTGCAAGCTCCGCCTCCCGGGTTCACACCATTCTCCTGCCTCAGCCTCCCGAGTAGCTGGGACTACAGGCGCCTGCCACCAGGCCCAGCTAATTTTTTTTTTTTTGTATTTTTAGTAGAGACGGGGTTTCACCGTGTTGGCCAGAATGGTCTCCTGACTTCATGATCTGCCCATCTCGGCCTCCCAAAGTGCTGCGATTACAGGCGTGAGCCACCATGACTGGCTGCTCTGTAGGTCTTCTAAAACTTACTTTCCCAACTTAAATGGAATCACACAAATACTAATACACTGTTAAATCTTCTTTAAGACAACACTAAAATATTCAGAGGTTGGCAAGGTGATTTTTCTCAGGGACAAATCAGAATAAGTTTCATATAAGAATATAGCCTCTGGAACAAAACTGCTCAAGTTCAAACCCTGGCTCCACCTCTTATTAGCTGTGGAAATTTAGATATTTACTAATAATATATTAGAATTTATTAAGCCACTCTAAACCTTAGTTTCCTCATCTGTAGAAGAGGTTAATAATTGTGTTTACCTTATAGTTTTGTCATGAGGATTAAATGGAATAATGTACATTAAGTGCTTAACAGAATATCTGACCTACAGTGAAAGCTTAATAAATATTAGCTATAACTATTATTATTACCAATCGTGTATCTAATAGCATTAACACAAAAATAAACACTATCCAAACAGTAATTGCAGAAAGAGGAAAGAAAACATAAAGTGGCTGGATACACCCCAACATCCCACCACCTTACACAAACAAAGGAAAGCTCTTGACTTACGAACTTAAAAAATAGGTAAATGACACTTCTAGTAACTAAAAATAGGCTGAGAATTTTTTCTAGTTATTGAAGAAAAGCTGAAGAATCTAACTTCAGAAGGTAGAAAACGGATCAGCAAAGGAAATTCAAGGAAATGGAAGGAAAGAAAAAAATAAAGATAAAAGCAGAAGTCAATGAAATAGAAAGCAGCATATAACAGAGAGAATAAACAAAGCAAATAATTGGTTCTTAGAAAAGACTAACAAAATTGATTAAATCTCTGGCAAGACTAATCAAGAAAAAAAGAGAAAGAGAGAAGAAACAAATGACCAGTATAAGGAATGAAAAAAAGAATATTATATCACTTCCTGAAGATACTAAATATAAAATGGGAAGATGTGATTAAAATTTTGCTTGTATTTGAAACTTTAGATGAAGTGAAGAAATTTCACAAAAAGATAAAATTCAGTATTCTTTGTTATTTTAAAAACTCAGAAAACCAGAAATAGAAATCAAAACTTTGATAAAAATAGATGATATAGGTATTATAAAAACCATAGCAAATCATTATAATTAATGGTACAACATTGGTGGTTTTTCTTTTGCAATCAGAAACAGATAATGGTAACTGTCCCTTTTTAACTAATTCTATTCAACATTGTGGTGAAGTCCTAGCCAGGGTAGTAAAGAATGAAAAAGTACTTTGTATTGTCTATAATAATATTATTAAGTTATTAGACATTGGAAAGGTTATAAAATATAAAAGCATCATCCAAAAATCAATCATGTGTGTGTATACACACACACACACAAACATACAAACACACACCCCAGCCACGTAGTATAAACAATTTTAAAGATACTATTTAAAATACCATCAAGTCAGGTTCAGTGGCTTATGCCTGTAATCTTAGCGATTCAAGAGGCTGAGGTGGGAAGATTGCTTAGGCCCAGGAGTTTGAGTTTGAGGCTTCAGTGAGCTATGATCATGCTATTGTACTCCAGCCTAGGTGACAGAGCAAGACCCCATCTCTATTTTTTAAAAAAAGTTAAGAATATCAAGCACCTGGAATAAATCTAACAAAAGATATGCTCAGTGGAAAAAACGTATGAAATTTTACTAACAGGCATTAAAGAATACCTAAATAGTTATATCACATTAATGGATTCGGTTCAATATTGTAAAGAGTCATCATCTCCATCAAAATTTTACTCTGGGTGTGCATATGCATGTGTATGTGTGTATATGTAACTTGGCAAGTTTATTCTAAAATATGCTTAGAAATGTGATGGGTCAAGAGTAGCCTCCTGAAGAAGCACAACGTGAACAGATAAAATTAACAGCAAAGAATGCAGTAATTAATACAGAGTGATATTGACAAAAATAGACAAATAGGCCAATGGGGAAAAAAATGGAGAGCCTAGAAATAGAACCATGAATCAGCAGACACTTTATTTAAAATGTCACAAATTCTCTTTTGTGGTAAATGCACAAAAGAGAAAGATGGCATGAAGAATAAGGAGGAAAGACAGTCTGAACCACCGATATGAAACTGAACTCCTAACCTATGTCAAACAGAGAAATCAATTTCAGGTGGATTATAAATCCAAATGTAAAAGGCAAAACAATATTGAATTTTAAAATTACAGTAAGTGAATATCTTTGTGACTTTGAGGTAGGGGAGGAGTTACTAAATACTGCTGAAACTGTATAGCCATAAAGGAAAATATTGATAAATTTGACTCGAAAGATTAAAAATAAAAATGTCAGAAAATACAGAATGTAAAGAGAAGTGATGGGTGGAAGAAGATATTTGAAACATATTTTATGATCAACAAAGAATACTCTTCCAGAATTTAAACACACACATGAACACACACATACAAACTCCTACAAAATAATAAGAAGACAGATACTTAGAGATAATGGGCAAGAGATTTGACTTGGAATTTTATAAAAGGGGAAATCCAAATGGCCAAGAAATGGATGAAAAGAGGCTCACACTTATTAGTAATCAGAGAAATTCAAATTATAATTACTATGTGATTCTACTACATACTCACCAGAATGAATAAAAGACCAAGTTTTGGCAAGAATTTGGAGCAACTTAAAAAATCACATACACTGCTGGTGAGAATATAGATTGGTTCCACCACTTAAAAAATCTGGCAGTATCTACTAACACTTAATAAAAGCATACCTAATTACACAGATATTCCATCCCTAGGTATATGCCCAACAGAAACGCATACATATATTCACTTATAACAAGGTTCACAGCAGCACTATTTGATATAGCCTTACACTGGAAACTACCCAAATACCCATCAAGAGTAAAATGGACAAATTATGTAAATTCACAAAACAGAATTCTATACAGCTGTGAGCATTACAACTACTTGCAACAATATAAATAAATCTTATGAACACCATATTGAATGTAAGAATCCTGACACAACAGAATTCTTATTGAATGAACCAATTTATTTAAATTAAAAATGGGCAAAATGATTTTGTGGTGTTAAAAGTCAAGCTAGTGGTTACTCTTAGGGAGCATGACAACCAAGGGAACCCTGTCTTTCTGGATGTGGGTGCTGATTAAAGGGGTAAGTTGAGCTTATGAAAATTTACTGAACTATACATGTGTATTTTATGCAATTTTCTATACATATATTTTTATTCAACTAAATTCCACCTATAAGATTCATGTAATAAATATCAATAACTTTCCAATATGGCAAAATAATAAATTTGAATGTGTAATAGAAGAGAAGATCTTGTGTACAATATCAGAAAAAATACAAAACACCTAGGAATACACCCATAAAAAATTTTTAAATATCTCTAGAAGCAAAATGTTTTCTGAATTTTTTCTTTGAGATTAATATTTTTTCTTTTTCTTTCTAGTTGGCACATAATACTTGCACATATTTATGGGGTACAGAGTGTTAATTCAATACACATAGACAATGTATAATAATCAAATCAGGTTAATTAGTGTATCCTCACCTTGAACATATATAATTTCTCTGTGTTGGGAACATTCAAAATTCTCTCTTCTAGCTTTTTTAACATGTGCAATAAATTATTGTTAACTATGTACCCTACAGCGCTATAGAGCAATATAACTTATTCCTCCTTTCTAGCTGTAATTTTGCATCTGTGAACCAACCTATCCCTTTCTCCCACTCCCCTGACCTTCCCACACTGTAATAACTATAATTCTACTTTCTACTTCTAAGAGCTCTTTTTTTTTAGTTTCCATATATGAGAATATGCAGTATTTATCTTTCCATGCCTGACTTATTTCACTTAACATAATGTTCCCCAGGGTCACGCATGTTGCTGCGAATGACAGGATTTCATTCTTTTTTATGGGTGAATAGTATTCCACTGTGTATAATATACCAAATATTAATGAACATTTAGATTTATGCCATATCTTGGCTATTGTGAATAGTGCTGCAAAAAAACATGGAAGTACTGATGTATCTTTGATATACTGATTTCCTTACCTTTGGACCAATATCCAGTAACAGGATTGCTATATCATATGGTAGTCCTAGTTTTAGATTTTTTTGAGAATGCTTCATACTGTTTTCCGCAATAGCTATACTCATTTGCATTCCCATTGACAAAGTGTAAGAGTTCCCGTTTCTTCTTGCTTGTACTTATTTTTTTTAATCGTTTTAATAATAGCCATTCTATTGGGGTGAACAGCCAACAGTGGTACAGTAATATCTTATTGTGGTTTTGACTTGCATTTTCATGATGATTAATAATGCTGAGCATTTTCTCATATACTTGTTGGCTATTTGTATGTTTTTTTTTTTTTTTTTTTTGAGAAATATCTATTCAGAGCCTTTGCCCGTTTTTAAATCGTATTATTTGTGTGTGTGTTTTTTGCCATTGAGTTATTTGAGTTCTTTGTATATTTTTGATATTAGTCTTTTGTCAAATTAATAGTTTGCAAATATTTTCTCCCATTCAGCAGGTTGTCTCTTCACTTTGTGGATTGCTTCCTTTGCTGTGCAGAAGCTTTTTAGTTGGATAGAGTCCCATTTGTCTGTTTTTGTTGTTGCCTGTGCTTTTGTAGTCTTACCATAAAATCTTTGCCTTGATCAATGTCCTGAAGCATTTCTCCTATGCTTTCTTCTAGCAGTATTTGAGTTTCAGGTCTTACATTTAAGTATTTAATCCCTTTTGAGTTGACTTTTGCATATCATGAAAGAAAGGGGTCTAGCTTTATTCTTCTGCACATGGACATCTAGTTTTCCCAGCACCAAATATTGAACAGTCTTTGGGTTCCCAGGCAGTGTGAGTGGTGGTGGCTGGGGCATGGAAGTCTCAGGATATGGGGGGATGTCAGCAGGACCCCAGGGAAGTGGAGATGCAGAGACTATTGAGTCCCAAGGCAGGATGTAGTCTGGTGGTAACTGTTCTCAGAATGGCCCCACGCTATAGCACCCTGGGTCTTGGGGCAGAGGAACACAACGTGGATTTTCCCTATTTTTTTTTTTTTTTTTTTTTGAGATGGAGTCTTGCTCTGTCACCCAGGCTGGAGTGCAGTGGCGTGATCTGGGCTCACTGCAAGCTCCGCCTCCTGGGCTCACGCCATTCTCCCGCCTCAGCCTCCCGAGTAGCTGGGACTACAGGCCCCCGCCACCACGCCCAGCTAATTTTTTTGTATTTTAGTAGAGACGGGATTTTCGTGTTAGCCAGGATGGTCTCCATCTCCTGACCTCGTGATCCACCCGCCTCGGCCTCCCAAAGTGCTGGGATTACAGGCGTGAGCCATGGCACCCAGCCACAACGTGGATTTTCTATCTGGAGAAACACAGCCATGTGGACTCCAGGTAACTCCCCCGAGCTCAGGGAGTGTGAAGGCTGAAGGGCTCTCCTCTAGCTAAGATTGCAGGCATCTGTGGTGGGAATGTGGACTGCTGGGGATTTCTCCCTCTCTTTTCCCCGATAATGAAGAGTCCCTCTTGGCTCTTAATTGATTCTGGCTGGCTGTTTCACTTTTCACTCTATGCTGCCATCTTGAGTTTCCATGTCTTGGAGTGTCTTTATCACTTCCTTGCTGAATTTCAGTGTTCTCCCTTAGATGCTCTAATAAAGGTGTGATTATCTACTGTTTTGGTCCTTCCTCGTGGAGAAAGTGAGTGCTGGGCACCTCTAGACAGTCATCTTGAGGTCTCTCCAAAAACTGAGTAGATGAAGATATATACAATATTCATGAATGAGAAAAACTCCTTGTAGTTCAAGAGCCCAGTCACGGTCCTGCAGAAACTTGGCTGCAGGTGTGTTATGTGGTCCATCACATCATGAGAGAGTAATGCCAGCTCTAGGGCTCAGACTAGGTCACACTCAGAAAATCCTCATATTCAGCAAAGTGTTGGAGTCCGTGCTGGTAAAATATGGGTTTACCTCCATTCTGCTTGATAAGTACAAAGGGATAGTGAAATTCTCTGATCAATATCTGTGTCTTAAGGCTGTATAATTTCTACCTCACTATGTTTTTAAAAAGAATCAAAGTGCATTATCGTCCAGAAATTACTTTCATTTTTATAGAACCTAAGACAAGGTTATGCCCTATTAGATATCAAGACAGATATAATGATAATTCCATACCCTTTTAATTCTTTAGTGGCTAAAACGGTATGGAATTATCACAGGAATAGACAGATCAACAGAAAACAATGAAGGGTTGAGAAACAAATCCACATAAATTATGAGATAGCATGTAACACTTCTCTTGGCAGGCCATTCATTAATTTATTTCATAATCGATTTAACTATATTTACTAATATAGGCACAAATTATAAGGTATCATGCATACTGTTTCTATTCTTGCTTTATCCCCAAATTATAGGGTTGGAATAATGAGTTCAGTTGAAAGAAATACACTGATTGTCACACTGCCTTATTTAATGTGATATTCACTTTGATGTCAATAAAATATCTATCTTTTCTCTGTATCCTAATTTTTCCATTGGTTTGTTCTATTTATAAAATTTAAATTCAACTATTATTACATATGATTCCTAAGAAAGAAAATAGAGGTTCATCTTGTAACACTACACTCCCACAAAATTGGCAAAAACCAAAAGTCTGACAATAACAAATGTAGGTGATGATGTGAAGCAATGACAACTTTCATACATGCCATATGGGAGTAAAAATCAGTGCAATTACTTTGACATTACCTAAGTTACATTAAATTTACGTATAACCCATGGTCCAGCAATACCACTCCTAAGTGTATGTCTCTTGCATGGGTGCAACAGAAAATATGTATAAGTATGTCTATAGCAACATTATTTTCAAAATGTGGACACTATTTACATTGCTATCGAGATCAGAAGGGATAAATAAGTTGTGGGACAGCATATAATGGAATATCACACAGCTATGAAAATAAATGAACCTCAGCTACATGTGACTACATGATATCAAGTGATAGAAGCCAGACACACAAAAATATGTACAGTATTATTTAATTTATATAAAATTCAAAATTAAGCATAACTATGTTCTAGTGTTTAGAAATACATAATTAGGTGACCACAGAATAAGAAAAGGTAAGGGGTGATAACCATAAAAGGCAAGAGGTAACCTTTGAGGGAAAAAGGGGGACTGGGACCAGAGGAACACATGGAAGCTTCTGGGGTGTTGATAATTGGTTTCTTGATCTGGTTCATAATCACACACTTATTAAATACATCTTTAGATTTTTATCACTTTTTCCACATATGTGTTATATTTCACAATTCTTTAAACAGTTAAAAAAAAAGAAGTCAAGCATTTTGGATATTTTTTCTTAGGAAGCTGAGGGCATGTGTCTCTGGACCATGATTTCTCTTTCTTTGTGGTTGGGCTTCCCCTGAGACCCAGAATTCCTGGTAATTCAGGCTCACTGCATGTACCACTCTATGTTAGGAAATAAGCAACTCATAGTTCTGAAATGCTTCACATTTCGCATGAAGCATTCTCTACTTTAGAAATGTGGATGTATTTTTCCCTCATGGGTCTGTAATTGAGTCTGTA
>NC_045441.1:80759677-80762177 GCF_002776525.5 Piliocolobus tephrosceles | reverse complement strand
GAGAGGGAGGGAGGGAGGGAGGGACATGGTTTGGCTGAGTCCCCACCCAAAATCTCATCTTGAATTATAATCCCCATAATCCTCACATGTCAAGGGTAGGACTAGGTGGAAGTAATTGGATCACGGGGAAGGATTCCCCTATGCTGTCCTTGTGATAGTGAGTGAGTCTCACAAGATCTGATGGTTTTATAAGTGTCTGGCATTTTCCCTGCTTGCACTCATTCCATCCTGCTGCCCTGTGAAGAAGGTGCTTACTTCTCCTTTGCCTTCTGCCATGATTGTAAGTTTCCTGAGGCCTCCCAGCAATGCAGAACTGTGAGTCAACTAAACCTCTATCCTTTATAAATTACCCTGTCTCACGCATTTCTTCATAGCAGTGTGAGAATGGACTAATACAGTAAATTGGTACCAGGAGTGGGGTGCTGCTCTAAGGATACCCAAAAATGTGGGAAGTGACTTTGGAATTGGGTAACAGGCAGAAGTTGAAACAATTTGGAGAGCTCAGAAGAAGACAGGAAAATGTGGAAAAGTTTGGAATGTCCTAGAGACTTGTTGAATGGCTTTGACCAAAATGCTGGTAGTGATGTGGACAATGAAGTCCAGACTGAGGTGGTCTCAGATAGAGATGAGAAAATTGTTGGGAACTGGAGCAAAGATGACTCTTGCTATGTTTTAACAAAGAGACTAGTGGCATTTTGCCCCTGCCATACAGGTCTGTGGAACTTTGAACTTGAGAGAGTTTATTTAGGGTATCTGGTAAAAGAAATTTCTAAGTAGCAAAGCATTAAGAGGAAACAGAGCATAAAAGTTTGGAAAATTGGCAGCCTGATGGTGTGATAGAAAAGAGAAGTCTATTTTCTGGGGAGAAATTCAAGCCTGCTACAGAAATTTGCATAAGTAACAAGGAACAGAATGTTAGTCACTAAGGCAATGGGGGAAATATCTCCAGACCATGTCAGAGACCTTCATGGCAGCCCCTCCCATCACAGGCCTACAGGTTTGGGAGGGAAAAATGATTTAGTGGGCCAGACCCAGGGCCCACCTGCTATGTGCAGCCTCAGGACATGGTGTCCTGCATCCCAGCTACTTCAGCTTTAGCTGCGGCTAAAAGGGGCCATGGTACAGCTCAAGCCATTGCTTCAGAGGGTGCAAACCCCAAGGCTTGGTGACTTCCACATGGTATTCAGCCTGTGGGTGCACAGAAGCCAAGAATTGAGGTTTGGGAACCTCTGCCTAGATTTCAGAGGATGTATGGAAATCCCTAGATATCCAGGCAGGAGTTTGCTGCAGGGGCATAGCCCTCATGGAGAACCTCTGCTGGGGTAGTGCAGTAAGGAAGTGTGGGGTTGGAGCCCCCACACAGAGTCCCCACTGGGACACTCACTACCAAGTGGAGCTGTGAGAAGAAGGTCATCATCCTCCAGACCCCAGAATAGTAGATCCACCGACAGCTTGCACCATGTGCATGGAAAAGCTGCAGATACTCAATGCCAGCCCATGAAAGCAGCTGGGAGGGGAGGTGCACCCTGCAAAGCCACAGGGGAGGAGCTGCCCAAGGCCATGGGAGCCTACCTCTTGCATCAGCAAGCCCTGGATGTGAGACACGGAGTCAAAGGAGATCATTTTGGAATGTTAAGGTTTAATGACTGCCTTTATGGAGTTTGGACTTGCATGGGGCCTGTAGCCCCCTTTTTGGACAATTTGTCCCATTTGGAATGGATGTATTTACCCAATGCCTTTACCCACATTGCATCTAGGAAGTAACTAACTTGCTTT
Source organism: Piliocolobus tephrosceles (assembly GCF_002776525.5). Classification (NCBI taxonomy): domain Eukaryota; kingdom Metazoa; phylum Chordata; class Mammalia; order Primates; family Cercopithecidae; genus Piliocolobus; species Piliocolobus tephrosceles. The sequence continues at coordinate 80,760,401 of NC_045441.1, read as the reverse complement.
TGATTTTACAGGCTCATAGTCAGAAGGGACTTGCCTTGTCTTGGGTAGAACTTTGGACTTGGACTTTTGGGTTAATGCTGGAATGAGCTAACACTTTGAGGGACTATTAGAAAGGCATGATTGTGTTTTGAAATGTGAGAACATGAGATTTGGGAGGGGCAGGGGTGGAATGATATAATATGACTGTGTCCCCACCCAGAATCTCATCTTGAATTGGAATCTCCATAATCACCATAGTCCCCACATGTCAAGGGCAGGACTAGGTGAAGGCAATTGGATCATGGGGGCAGGTTCTCCCATGCTGTCCTCATGATAGTGAGTGAATCTTACAAGATCTGATGGTTTTATAAGCATCTAGCATTTCACCCACTTGCACTGACTCCACCCTGCCACCTTGTGAAGAAGGTGCCTGCATCTCCTTTGCCTTCTGCCAGGATTGTGAGTTTCCTGAGGCCTCCCCAGCAATGCAGAACTGTGAGTCGATTACCTCTTTCCTTTATAAATTATCCAGTATTGGACAGTTCTTTACAGCAGCATGAGAATGGACTAATACAGGAAGGAAGGAAAGGAGGAAGGAAGGAAGGAAGGAAGGAAGGAAGGAAGGAAGGAAGGAAGGAAGGAAGGAGGGAGAGAGAGAGAGAGAGAGAAAGAAAGAAAGAAAGAAAGAAAGAAAGAAAGAAAGAAAGAAAGAAAGAAAGAAAGAAAGAAAGAAAGAAAGAAAGAA
>NC_045441.1:80759285-80759667 GCF_002776525.5 Piliocolobus tephrosceles | reverse complement strand
GAAAGAAAGAAAGAAAGAAAGAAAGAAAGAAAGAAAGAAAGAAAGAAGGAAGGAAGGAAGGAAGGAAGGAAGGAAGGAAAGAGAGAGAGAAAGGAAGGAAGGAAGGAAGAAAGAGAAAGAGAGAAAGAAAGGAAGGAAGGAAGGAAGGAAGGAAGGAAGGAAGGAAGGAAGGAAGGAAACAAGAAAGAAAAATCTTGTTCTATGATTTCTGATTCTTACATGATTGCTATTGGGGTTTCATAATGGAAGGAAGGAAGGGAGGAAGGAAGGGAGGGAGGGAGGAAGGAGAAGGAAAGAAAGAGGAAGAAAGGAAAGAAAGAAAGAAAGAAAGAAAGAAAGAAAGAAAGAAAGAAAGAAAGAAAGAAAGAAAGAAAGAAAGAAA